>NC_135372.1:16523230-16826260 GCF_049243985.1 Paroedura picta
ATTTTTCTCTTACAGGTCTAACACTTCCGAAAAAGCAATACAACGCCCACCCGGAACAATATATAAAGCTAAACAAACAGTTCACTGGGTACTTATCCGTACGAAAAACCCTATTGATTTACTTGTTTTTACAAGGAAGTAAATGTGAAAAAAATATTTCTACATCCCATGGCCTTTCCCAACCATTTAAATTTTTCTCTTACAGGTCTAACACTTCCGAAAAACCAATACAACGCCCACCCGGAACAATATATAAAGATAAACGAACCGTTCACTGGGTACTTATCCGTACGAAAATCCCTATCGATTTTCCAGTTTTTACAAGGAAGTAAAATGTGAAAAAAATATTTCTACATCCCATGGCCTTTCCCAACCATTTAAATTTTTCTCTTACAGGTCTAACACTTCCGAAAAACCAAAACAACGCCCAGCCGGAACAATATATAAAGCTAAAGGAACCGTTCACTGGGCACTTATCCGTACGAAAAACCCTATTGATTTACCTGTTTTTACAAGGAAATAAAATGTGAAAAAAATATTTCTACATCCCATGGCCTTTCCCAACCATTTAAATTTTTCTCTTACAGGTCTAACACTTCTGAAAAACCAATACAACGCCCACCCGGAACAATATATAAAGCTAAACGAACCGTTCACTGGGTACTTATCCGTACGAAAAACCCTATTGATTTACCTGTTTTTACAAGGAAGTAAATGTGAAAAAAATATTTCTACATCCCATGGCCTTTCCCAACCATTTAAATTTTTCTCTTACAGGTCTAACACTTTGAAAAAACCAATACAACGCCCACCCGGAACAATATATAATCTAAACGAACCGTTCACTGGGTACTTATCCGTACGAAAAACCCTATTGATTTACCTGTTTTTACAAGGAAATAAAATGTGAAAAAAATATTTCTACATCCCATGGCCTTTCCCAACCATTTAAATTTTTCTCTTACAGGTCTAACGCTTCCGAAAAACCAATACAACGCCCACCCGGAACAATATATAAAGCTAAATGAACCGTTCACTGGGTACATATCCGTACGAAAATCCCTATTGATTTTCCTGTTTTTACAAGGAAGTAAAATGTGAAAAAAATATTTCTACATCCCATGGCCTTTTCCAACCATTTAAATTTTTCTCTTACAGGTCTAACACTTCCGAAAAACCAATACAACGCCCACCCGGAACAATATATAAAGCTAAACGAACCGTTCACTGGGTACTTATCCGTACGAAAATCCCTATTGATTTACCTGTTTTTAAAAGGAAATGAAATGTGAAAATAATATATCTACATCCCATGGCCTTTCCCAACCATTTAAATTTTTCTCTTACAGGTCTAACACTTCTGAAAAACCAATACAACGCCCACCCGGAACAATATATAAAGCTAAACGAACCGTTCACTGGGTACTTATCCGTACGAAAAACCCTATTGATTTACCTGTTTTTACAAGGAAGTAAATGTGAAAAAAATATTTCTACATCCCATGGCCTTTCCCAACCATTTAAATTTTTCTCTTACAGGTATAACACTTCCGAAAAACCAATACAACGCCCACCCGGAAAAATATATAAAGCTAAACGAACCGTTCACTGGGTACTTATCCGTACGAAAAACCCTATTGATTTACCTGTTTTTACAAGGAAGTAAATGTGAAAAAAATATTTCTACATCCCATGGCCTTTCCCAACCATTTAAATTTTTCTCTTACAGGTCTAACACTTCCGAAAAACCAATACAACGCCCACCCCGAACAATATATAAAGATAAACGAACCGTTCACTAGGTACTTATCCGTCCGAAAATCCCTATCGATTTTCCTGTTTTTACAAGGAAGTAAAATGTGAAAAATATATTTCTACATCCCATGGCCTTTCCCAACCTTTTAAATTTTTCTCTTACAGGTCTAACACTTCCAAAAAACCAATACAACGCCCACCCGGAACAATATATAAAGCTAAACGAACCGTTCACTGGGTACTTATCCGTACGAAAATACCTATTGATTTACCTGGTTTTAAAAGGAAATAAAATGTGAAAAAAATATTTCTACATCCCATGGCCTTTCACAACCATTTAAATTTTTCTCTTACAGGTCTAACACTTCTGAAAAACCAATACAACGCCCACCCGGAACAATATATAAAGCTAAACGAACCGTTCACTGGGTACTTATCCGTACGAAAAACCCTATTGATTTACCTGTTTTTACAAGGAAGTAAATGTGAAAAAAATATTTCTACATCCCATGGCCTTTCCCAACCATTTAAATTTTTCTCTTACAGGTCTAACACTTTCAAAAAACCAATACAACGCCCACCCGGAACAATATATAAAGCTAAACGAACCGTTCACTGGGTACTTATCCGTACGAAAATCCCTATTGATTTACCTGTTTTTAAAAGGAAATAAAATGTGAAAAAAATATTTCTACATCCCATGGCCTTTCCCAACCATTTAAATTTTTCTCTTACAGGTCTAACACTTCTGAAAAACTAATACAACGCCCACCCGGAACAATATATAAAGCTAAACGAACCGTTCACTGGGTACTTATCCGTACGGAAATCCCTATCGATTTTCCTGTTTTTACAAGGAAGTAAAATGTGAAAAAAATATTTCTACATCCCATGGCCTTTTCCAACCATTTAAATTTTTCTCTTACAGGTCTAACACTTCCGAAAAACCAAAACAACGCCCACCCGGAACAATATATAAAGCTAAACGAACCGTTCACTGGGCACTTATCCGTACGAAAAACCCTATTGATTTACCTGTTTTTACAAGGAAATAAAATGTGAAAAAAATATTTCTACATCCCAAGGCCTTTCCCAACCATTTAAATTTTTCTCTTACAGGTCTAACACTTCCGAAAAACCAATACAACGCCCACCCGGAACAAAATATAAAGCTAAACGAACCGTTCACTGGGTACTTATCCGTACGAAAATCCCTATTGATTTACCTGTTTTTAAAAGGAAATGAAATGTGAAAAAAATATTTCTACATCCCATGGCCTTTCCTAACCATTTAAATTTTTCTCTTACAGGTCTAACACTTCTGAAAAACCAATACAACGTCCACCCGGAACAATATATAAAGCTAAACGAACCGTTCAAGAGGTACTTATCCGACCGAAAATCCCTATCGATTTTCCTGTTTTTACAAGGAAGTAAAATGTGAAAAAAATATTTCTACATCCCATGGCCTTTCCCAACCTTTTAAATTTTTCACTTACAGGTCTAACACTTCCAAAAAACCAATACAACGCCCACCCGGAACAATATATAAAGCTAAACGAACCGTTCACTGGGTACTTATCGGTACGAAAAACCCTATTGATTTACCTGTTTTTACAAGGAAGTAAATGTGAAAAAAATATTTCTACATCCCATGGCCTTTCCCAACCATTTAAATTTTTCTCTTACAGGTCTAACACTTCCGAAAATCCAATACAACGCCCACCCAGAAGAATATATAAAGATAAAGGAACCGTTCACTAGCTACTTATCCGTACGAAAATCCCTATCGATTTTCCTGTTTTTACAAGGAAGTACATCCCATGGCCTTTCCCAACCATTTAAATTTTTCTCTTACAGGTCTAACACTTCTGAAAAACAAATACAACGCCCACCCGGAACAATATATAAAGCTAAACGAACCGTTCACTGGGTACTTATCCGTACGAAAAACCCTATTGATTTACCTGTTTTTACAAGGAAGTAAATGTGAAAAAAATATTTCTACATCCCATGGCCTTTCCCAACCATTTAAATTTTTCTCTTACAGGTCTAACACTTTCAAAAAACCAATACAACGCCCACCCGGAACAATATATAAAGCTAAACGAACCGTTCACTGGGTACTTATCCGTACGAAAATCCCTATTGATTTACCTGTTTTTAAAAGGAAATAAAATGTGAAAAAAATATTTCTACATCCCATGGCCTTTCCCAACCATTTAAATTTTTCTCTTACAGGTCTAACACTTCTGAAAAACCAATACAACGCCCACCCGGAACAATATATAAAGCTAAACGAACCGTTCACTGGGTACTTATCCGTACGGAAATCCCTATCGATTTTCCTGTTTTTACAAGGAAGTAAAATGTGAAAAAAATATTTCTACATCCCATGGCCTTTTCCAACCATTTAAATTTTTCTCTTACAGGTCTAACACTTCAGAAAAACCAAAACAACGCCCACCCGGAACAATATATAAAGCTAAACGAACCGTTCACTGGGCACTTATCCGTACGAAAAACCCTATTGATTTACCTGTTTTTACAAGGAAATAAAATGTGAAAAAAATATTTCTACATCCCAAGGCCTTTCCCAACCATTTAAATTTTTCTCTTACAGGTCTAACACTTCCGAAAAACCAATACAACGCCCACCCGGAACAATATATAAAGCTAAACGAACCGTTCACTGGGTACTTATCCGTACGAAAATCCCTATTGATTTACCTGTTTTTAAAAGGAAATGAAATGTGAAAAAAATATTTCTACATCCCATGGCCTTTCCTAACCATTTAAATTTTTCTCTTACAGGTCTAACACTTCTGAAAAACCAATACAACGCCCACCCGGAACAATATATAAAGCTAAACGAACCGTTCAAGAGGTACTTATCCGTCCGAAAATCCCTATCGATTTTCCTGTTTTTACAAGGAAGTAAAATGTGAAAAAAATATTTCTACATCCCATGGCCTTTCCCAACCATTTAAATTTTTCTCTTACAGGTCTAACACTTCCAAAAAACCAATACAACGCCCACCCGGAACAATATATAAAGCTAAACGAACCGTTCACTGGGTACTTATCCGTACGAAAATCCCTATTGATTTACCTGGTTTTAAAAGGAAATAAAATGTGAAAAAAATATTTCTACATCCCATGGCCTTTCACAACCATTTAAATTTTTCTCTTAAAGGTCTAACACTTCTGAAAAACCAATACAACGCCCACCCGGAACAATATATAAAGCTAAATGAACCGTTCACTGGATACTTATCCGTACGAAAAACCCTATTGATTTACCTGTTTTTACAAGGAAGTAAATGTGAAAAAAATATTTCTACATCCCATGGCCTTTCCCAAACATTAAAATTTTTCTCTTACAGGTCTAACACTTTCAAAAAACCAATACAACGCCCACCCGGAACAATATATAAAGCTAAACGAACCGTTCACTGGGTACTTATCCGTACGAAAATCCGTATTGATTTACCTGTTTTTAAAAGGAAATAAAATATGAAAAAAATATTTCTACATCCCATGGCCTTTCCCAACCATTTAAATTTTTCTCTTACAGGTCTAACACTTTCAAAAAACCAATACAACGCCCACCCGGAACAATATATAAAGCTAAACGAACCGTTCACTGGGTACTTATCCGTACGAAAATCCCTATTGATTTACCAGTTTTTAAAAGGAAGTAAAATGTGAAAAAAATATTTCTACATCCCATGGCCTTTCCCAACCATTTAAATTTTTCTCTTACAGGTCTAACACTTCCGAAAAACCAATACAACGCCCACCCGGAACAATATATAAAGCTAAACGAACCGTTCACTGGTCACTTATCCGTACGAAAAACCCTATTGATTTACCTGTTTTTACAAGAAAATAAAATGTGAAAAAAATATTTCTACATCCCATGGCCTTTCCCAACCATTTAAATTTTTCTCTTACAGGTCTAACGCTTCCGAAAAACCAATACAACGCCCACCCGGAACAATATATAAAGCTAAACGAAACGTTCACTGGGTACATATCCGTACGAAAATCCCTATTGATTTTCCTGTTTTTATAAGGAAGTAAAATGTGAAAAAAATATTTCTACATCCCATGGCCTTTCCCAACCATTTAAATTTTTCTTTTACAGGTCTAACACTTCCAAAAAACCAATACAACGCCCACCCGGAACAATATATAAAGCTAAACGAACCGTTCACTGGGTACTTATCCGTACGAAAATCCCTATTGATTTACCTGGTTTTAAAAGGAAATAAAATGTGAAAAAAATATTTCTACATCCCATGGCCTTTCCCAACCATTTAAATTTTTCTCTTACAGGTCTAACACTTCCGAAAATCCAATACAACGCCCACCCAGAAGAATATATAAAGATAAAGGAACCGTTCACTAGCTACTTATCCGTACGAAAATCCCTATCGATTTTCCTGTTTTTACAAGGATGTAAAATGTGAAAAAAATATTTCTAAATCCCATGGCCTTTCCCAACCATTTAAATTTTTCTCTTACAGGTCTAACACTTCTGAAAAACCAAAACAACGCCCACCCGGAACAATATATAAAGCTAAACGAACCATTCACTGGGTACTTATCCGTACGAAAATCACTATTGATTTACCTGTATTTAAACGGAAATAAAATGTGAAAAAAATATTTCTATATCCCATGGCCTTTCCCAACCATTTAAATTTTTCTCTTACAGGTCTAACACTTCCGAAAAATCAATACACCGCCCACCCGGAACAATATATAAAGCTAAACGAACCGTTCACTGGGCACTTATCCATACGAAAAACCCTATTGATTTACCTGTTTTTACAAGGAAGTAAATGTGAAAAAAATATTTCTACATCCCATGGCCTTTCCCAACCATTTAAATTTTTCTCTTACAGGTCTAACACTTCCGAAAAACCAATACAACGCCCACCCGGAAGAATATATAAAGATAAACGAACCGTTCACTGGGTACTTATCCGTATGAAAATCCCTATCGATTTTCCTGTTTTTACAAGGATGTAAAATGTGAAAAAAATATTTCTAAATCCCATGGCCTTTCCCAACCATTTAAATTTTTCTCTTACAGGTCTAACACTTCTGAAAAACCAAAACAACGCCCACCCGGAACAATATATAAAGCTAAACGAACCATTCACTGGGTACTTATCCGTACGAAAATCACTATTGATTTACCTGTATTTAAACGGAAATAAAATGTGAAAAAAATATTTCTATATCCCATGGCCTTTCCCAACCATTTAAATTTTTCTCTTACAGGTCTAACACTTCCGAAAAATCAATACAACGCCCACCCGGAACAATATATAAAGCTAAACGAACCGTTCACTGGGCACTTATCCATACGAAAAACCCTATTGATTTACCTGTTTTTACAAGGAAGTAAATGTGAAAAAAATATTTCTACATCCCATGGCCTTTCCCAACCATTTAAATTTTTCTCTTACAGGTCTAACACTTCCGAAAAACCAATACAACGCCCACCCGGAAGAATATATAAAGATAAACGAACCGTTCACTGGGTACTTATCCGTATGAAAATCCCTATCGATTTTCCTGTTTTTACAAGGAAGTAAAATGTGAAAAAAATATTTCTACATCCCATGGCCTTTCCCAACCATTTAAATTTTTCTCTTACAGGTCTAACACTTCAGAAAAAACAATACAACGCCCACCCGGAACAATGTATAAAGCTAAACAAACCGTTCACTGGGCACTTATCCGTACGAAAAACCCTATTGATTTACCTGTTTTTACAAGGAAGTAAAATGTGAAAAAAATATTTCTACATCCCATGGCCTTTCCCAACCATTTAAATTTTTTTCTTACAGGTCTAACGCTTACGAAAAACCAATACAACGGCCACCCGGAACAATATATAAAGCTAAACGAACCGTTCGCTGGGTACATATCCGGACGAAAATCCCTATTGATTTTCCTGTTTTTACAAGGAAATAAAATGTGAAAAAAATATTTCTACATCCCATGGCCTTTCCCAACCATTTAAATTTTTCTCTTACAGGTCTAACACTTCCGAAAATCCAATACAACGCCCACCCCGAACAATATATAAAGATAAACGAACCGTTCACTAGGTACTTATCCGTCCGAAAATCCCTATCGATTATCCTGTTTTTACAAGGAAGTAAAATGTGAAAAAAATATTTCTACATCCCATGGCCTTTCCCAACCATTTAAATTTTTCTCTTACAGGTCTAACACTTCCGAAAAACCAATACAACGCCCACCCGGAACAATATATAAAGCTAAACGAACCGTTCACTGGGTAATTATCCGTACGAAAAACCCTATTGATTTACCTGTTTTTACAAGGAAGTAAATGTGAAAAAAATATTTCTACATCCCATGGCCTTTCCCAACCATTTAAATTTTTCTCTTACAGGTCTAACACTTCCGAAAATCAAATACAACGCCCACCCCGAACAATATATAAAGATAAACGAACCGTTCACTAGGTACTTATCCGGCCTAAAATCCCTATCGTTTTTCCTGTTTTTACAAGGAAGTAAAATGTGAAAAAAATATTTCTACATCCCATGGCCTTTCCCAACCATTTAAATTTTTCTCTTACAGGTCTAACACTTCCAAAAAACCAATACAACGCCCACCCGGAACAATATATAAAGCTAAACGAACCGTTCACTGGGTACTTATCCGTACGAAAAACCCTATTGATTTACCTGTTTTTACAAGGAAGTAAATGTGAAAAAAATATTTCTACATCCCATGGCCTTTCCCAACCATTTAAATTTTTCTCTTACAGGTCTAACACTTCCGAAAATCCAAAACAACGCCCACCCCGAACAATATATAGAGATAAACGAACCGTTCACTAGGTACTTATCCGTCCGAAAATCCCTATCGATTTTCCTGTTTTTACAAGGAAGTAAAATGTGAAAAAAATATTTCTACATCCCATGGCCTTTCCCAACCATTTAAATTTTTCTCTTACAGGTCTAACACTTCCGAAAAACCAAAACAATGCCCACCCGGAACAATATATAAAGCTAAACGAACCGTTCACTGGGCACATATCCGTACGAAAAACCCTATCGATTTACCTGTTTTTACAAGGAAATAAAATGTGAAAAAAATATTTCTACATCCCATGGCCTTTCCCAACCATTTAAATTTTTCTTTTACAGGTCTAACACTTCCGAAAAACCACAACAACGCCCACCCGGAACAATATATAAAGCTAAACGAACGGTTCACTGGGTACTTATCCGTACGAAAATCCCCAATTGATTTTCCTGTTTTTACAAGGAAGTAAAATGTGAAAAAAATATTTCTACATCCCATGGCCTTTCCCAACCATTTAAATTTTTCTCTTACAGGTCTAACACTTCCGAAAAAACAATACAACGCCCACCAGGAACAATATATAAAGCTAAACGAACGGTTCACTGGGTACTTATCCGTACGAAAAACCCTATTGATTTACCTGTTTTTACAAGGAAGTAAATGTGAAAAAAATATTTCTACATCCCATGGCCTTTCCCAACCATTTAAATTTTTCTCTTACAGGTCTAACACTTCCGAAAAACCAATACAACGCCCACCTGGAAGAATATATAAAGATAAACGAACCGTTCACTGGGCACTTATCCGTACGAAAAACCCTATTTATTTACCTGTTTGTACAAGGAAATAAAATGTGAAAAAATATTTGTACATCCCATGGCCTTTCCCAACCATTTAAATTTTTTTCTTACAGGTCTAACGCTTCCGAAAAACCAATACAACGCCCACCCGGAACAATATATAAAGCTAAACGAACCGTTCACTGGGTACATATCCGTACGAAAATCCCTATTGATTTTCCTGTTTTTACAAGGATGTAAAATGTGAAAAAAATATTTCTACATCCCATGGCCTTTCCCAACCATTAAAATTTTTCTCTTACAGGTCTAACACTTGCAAAAAACCAATACAACGTCTACCCGGAACAATATATAAAGCTAAACGAACCGTTCACTGGGTACTTATCCGTACGAAAAACCCTATTGATTTACCTGTTTTTACAAGGAAGTAAATGTGAAAAAAATATTTCTACATCCCATGGCCTTTCCCAACCATTTAAATTTTTCTCTTACAGGTCTAACACTTTCAAAAAAGCAATACAACGCCCACCCGGAACAATATATAAAGCTAAACGAACCGTTCACTGGGTACATATCCGTACGAAAATCCCTATTGATTTTCCTGTTTTTACAAGGAAGTAAAATGTGAAAAAAATATTTCTACATCCATGGCCTTTCCCAACCATTTAAATTTTTCTCTTACAGGTCTAACACTTCCGAAAAACCAATACAACACCCACCCGGAACAATATATAAAGCTAAACGAACCGTTCACTGGGCACTTATCCGAACAAAAAACCCTATTGATTTAACTGTTTTAACGAGGAAATAAAATGTGAAAAAAATATTTCTACATCCCATGGCCTTTCCCAACCATTTAAATTTTTCTCTTACAGGTCTAACGCTTCCGAAAAACCAATACAACGCCCACCCGGAACAATATATAAAGCTAAACGAACCGTTCACTGGGTAGTATATCCGTACGAAAATCCCTATTGATTTTCCTGTTTTTATAAGGAAGTAAAATGTGAAAAAAATATTTCTACATCCCATGGCCTTTCCCAACCATTTAAATTTTTCTCTTACAGGTCTAACACTTCCAAAAAACCAATACAACGCCCACCCGGAACAATATATAAAGCTAAACGAACCGTTCACTGGGTACTTATCCGTACGAAAATCCCTATTGATTTACCTGTTTTTACAAGGAAGTAAATGTGAAAAAAATATTTCTACATCCCATGGCCTTTCCCAACCATTTAAATTTTTCTCTTACAGGTCTAACACTTCCGAAAATCAAATACAACGCCCACCCCGAACAATATATAAAGATAAACGAACCGTTCACTAGGTACTTATCCGTCCGAAAATCCCTATCGATTTTCCTGTTTTTACAAGGAAGTAAAATGTGAAAAAAATATTTCTACATCCCATGGCCTTTCCCAACCATTTAAATTTTTCTCTTACAGGTCTAACACTTCCAAAAAACCAATACAACGCCCACCCGGAACAATATATAAAGCTAAACGAACCGTTCACTGGGTACTTATCCGTACGAAAAACCCTATTGATTTACCTGTTTTTACAAGGAAGTAAATGTGAAAAAAATATTTCTACATCCCATGGCCTTTCCCAACCATTTAAATTTTTCTCTTACAGGTCTAACACTTCCGAAAATCCAAAACAACGCCCACCCCGAACAATATATAGAGATAAACGAACCGTTCACTAGGTACTTATCCGTCCGAAAATCCCTATCGATTTTCCTGTTTTTACAAGGAAGTAAAATGTGAAAAAAATATTTCTACATCCCATGGCCTTTCCCAACCATTTAAATTTTTCTCTTACAGGTCTAACACTTCCGAAAAACCAAAACAATGCCCACCCGGAACAATATATAAAGCTAAACGAACCGTTCACTGGGCACTTATCCGTACGAAAAACCCTATCGATTTACCTGTTTTTACAAGGAAATAAAATGTGAAAAAAATATTTCTACATCCCATGGCCTTTCCCAACCATTTAAATTTTTCTTTTACAGGTCTAACACTTCCGAAAAACCAAAACAATGCCCACCCGGAACAATATATAAAGCTAAACGAACCGTTCACTGGGCACTTATCCGTACGAAAAACCCTATCGATTTACCTGTTTTTACAAGGAAATAAAATGTGAAAAAAATATTTCTACATCCCATGGCCTTTCCCAACCATTTAAATTTTTCTTTTACAGGTCTAACACTTCCGAAAAACCACAACAACGCCCACCCGGAACAATATATAAAGCTAAACGAACGGTTCACTGGGTACTTATCCGTACGAAAATCCCCAATTGATTTTCCTGTTTTTACAAGGAAGTAAAATGTGAAAAAAATATTTCTACATCCCATGGCCTTTCCCAACCATTTAAATTTTTCTCTTACAGGTCTAACACTTCCGAAAAAACAATACAACGCCCACCCGGAACAATATATAAAGCTAAACGAACGGTTCACTGGGTACTTATCCGTACGAAAAACCCTATTGATTTACCTGTTTTTACAAGGAAGTAAATGTGAAAAAATATTTCTACATCCCATGGCCTTTCCCAACCATTTAAATTTTTCTCTTACAGGTCTAACACTTCCGAAAAACCAATACAACGCCCACCTGGAAGAATATATAAAGATAAACGAACCGTTCACTGGACACTTATCCGTACGAAAAACCCTATTTATTTACCTGTTTTTACAAGGAAATAAAATGTGAAAAAATATTTGTACATCCCATGGCCTTTCCCAACCATTTAAATTTTTTTCTTACAGGTCTAACGCTTCCGATAAACCAATACAACGCCCACCCGGAACAATATATAAAGCTAAACGAACCGTTCACTGGGTACATATCCGTACCAAAATCCCTATGGATTTTCCTGTTTTTACAAGGAAGTAAATGTGAAAAAAATATTTCTACATCCCATGGCCTTTCCCAACCATTTAAATTTTTCTCTTACAGGTCTAACACTTTCAAAAAAGCAATACAACGCCCACCCGGAACAATATATAAAGCTAAACGAACCGTTCACTGGGTACATATCCGTACGAAAATGCCTATTGATTTTCCTGTTTTTACAAGGAAGTAAAATGTGAAAAAAATATTTCTACATCCCATGGCCTTTCCCAACCATTTAAATTTTTTTCTTACAGGTCTAACGCTTCCGATAAACCAATACAATGCCCACCCGGAACAATATATAAAGCTAAACGAACCGTTCACTGGGTACATATCCGTACCAAAATCCCTATGGATTTTCCTGTTTTTACAAGGAAGTAAATGTGAAAAAAATATTTCTACATCCCATGGCCTTTCCCAACCATTTAAATTTTTCTCTTACAGGTCTAACGCTTCCGAAAAACCAATACAACGCCCACCCGGAACAATATATAAAGCTAAACGAACCGTTCACTGGGTAGTATATCCGTACGAAAATCCCTATTGATTTTCCTGTTTTTATAAGGAAGTAAAATGTGAAAAAAATATTTCTACATCCCATGGCCTTTCCCAACCATTTAAATTTTTCTCTTACAGGTCTAACACTTCCGAAAATCCAAAACAACGCCCACCCCGAACAATATATAGAGATAAACGAACCGTTCACTAGGTACTTATCCGTCCGAAAATCCCTATCGATTTTCCTGTTTTTACAAGGAAGTAAAATGTGAAAAAAATATTTCTACATCCCATGGCCTTTCCCAACCATTTAAATTTTTCTCTTACAGGTCTAACACTTCCGAAAAACCAATACAACGCCCACCTGGAAGAATATATAAAGATAAACGAACCGTTCACTGGGCACTTATCCGTACGAAAAACCCTATTTATTTACCTGTTTGTACAAGGAAATAAAATGTGAAAAAATATTTGTACATCCCATGGCCTTTCCCAACCATTTAAATTTTTTTCTTACAGGTCTAACGCTTCCGAAAAACCAATACAACGCCCACCCGGAACAATATATAAAGCTAAACGAACCGTTCACTGGGTACATATCCGTACGAAAATTCCTATTGATTTTCCTGTTTTTACAAGGAAGTAAAATGTGAAAAAAATATTTCTACATCCCATGGCCTTTCCCAACCATTAAAATTTTTCTCTTACAGGTCTAACACTTGCAAAAAACCAATACAACGTCTACCCGGAACAATATATAAAGCTAAACGAACCGTTCACTGGGTACTTATCCGTACGAAAAACCCTATTGATTTACCTGTTTTTACAAGGAAGTAAATGTGAAAAAAATATTTCTACATCCCATGGCCTTTCCCAACCATTTAAATTTTTCTCTTACAGGTCTAACACTTTCAAAAAAGCAATACAACGCCCACCCGGAACAATATATAAAGCTAAACGAACCGTTCACTGGGTACATATCCGTACGAAAATCCCTATTGATTTTCCTGTTTTTACAAGGAAGTAAAATGTGAAAAAAATATTTCTACATCCATGGCCTTTCCCAACCATTTAAATTTTTCTCTTACAGGTCTAACACTTCCGAAAAACCAATACAACACCCACCCGGAACAATATATAAAGCTAAACGAACCGTTCACTGGGCACTTATCCGTACAAAAAACCCTATTGATTTAACTGTTTTTACGAGGAAATAAAATGTGAAAAAAATATTTCTACATCCCATGGCCTTTCCCAACCATTTAAATTTTTCTCTTACAGGTCTAACGCTTCCGAAAAACCAATACAACGCCCACCCGGAACAATATATAAAGCTAAACGAACCGTTCACTGGGTAGTATATCCGTACGAAAATCCCTATTGATTTTCCTGTTTTTATAAGGAAGTAAAATGTGAAAAAAATATTTCTACATCCCATGGCCTTTCCCAACCATTTAAATTTTTCTCTTACAGGTCTAACACTTCCAAAAAACCAATACAACGCCCACCCGGAACAATATATAAAGCTAAACGAACCGTTCACTGGGTACTTATCCGTACGAAAATCCCTATTGATTTACCTGTTTTTACAAGGAAGTAAATGTGAAAAAAATATTTCTACATCCCATGGCCTTTCCCAACCATTTAAATTTTTCTCTTACAGGTCTAACACTTCCGAAAATCAAATACAACGCCCACCCCGAACAATATATAAAGATAAACGAACCGTTCACTAGGTACTTATCCGTCCGAAAATCCCTATCGATTTTCCTGTTTTTACAAGGAAGTAAAATGTGAAAAAAATATTTCTACATCCCATGGCCTTTCCCAACCATTTAAATTTTTCTCTTACAGGTCTAACACTTCCAAAAAACCAATACAACGCCCACCCGGAACAATATATAAAGCTAAACGAACCGTTCACTGGGTACTTATCCGTACGAAAAACCCTATTGATTTACCTGTTTTTACAAGGAAGTAAATGTGAAAAAAATATTTCTACATCCCATGGCCTTTCCCAACCATTTAAATTTTTCTCTTACAGGTCTAACACTTCCGAAAATCCAAAACAACGCCCACCCCGAACAATATATAGAGATAAACGAACCGTTCACTAGGTACTTATCCGTCCGAAAATCCCTATCGATTTTCCTGTTTTTACAAGGAAGTAAAATGTGAAAAAAATATTTCTACATCCCATGGCCTTTCCCAACCATTTAAATTTTTCTCTTACAGGTCTAACACTTCCGAAAAACCAAAACAATGCCCACCCGGAACAATATATAAAGCTAAACGAACCGTTCACTGGGCACTTATCCGTACGAAAAACCCTATCGATTTACCTGTTTTTACAAGGAAATAAAATGTGAAAAAAATATTTCTACATCCCATGGCCTTTCCCAACCATTTAAATTTTTCTTTTACAGGTCTAACACTTCCGAAAAACCAAAACAATGCCCACCCGGAACAATATATAAAGCTAAACGAACCGTTCACTGGGCACTTATCCGTACGAAAAACCCTATCGATTTACCTGTTTTTACAAGGAAATAAAATGTGAAAAAAATATTTCTACATCCCATGGCCTTTCCCAACCATTTAAATTTTTCTTTTACAGGTCTAACACTTCCGAAAAACCACAACAACGCCCACCCGGAACAATATATAAAGCTAAACGAACGGTTCACTGGGTACTTATCCGTACGAAAATCCCCAATTGATTTTCCTGTTTTTACAAGGAAGTAAAATGTGAAAAAAATATTTCTACATCCCATGGCCTTTCCCAACCATTTAAATTTTTCTCTTACAGGTCTAACACTTCCGAAAAAACAATACAACGCCCACCCGGAACAATATATAAAGCTAAACGAACGGTTCACTGGGTACTTATCCGTACGAAAAACCCTATTGATTTACCTGTTTTTACAAGGAAGTAAATGTGAAAAAATATTTCTACATCCCATGGCCTTTCCCAACCATTTAAATTTTTCTCTTACAGGTCTAACACTTCCGAAAAACCAATACAACGCCCACCTGGAAGAATATATAAAGATAAACGAACCGTTCACTGGACACTTATCCGTACGAAAAACCCTATTTATTTACCTGTTTTTACAAGGAAATAAAATGTGAAAAAATATTTGTACATCCCATGGCCTTTCCCAACCATTTAAATTTTTTTCTTACAGGTCTAACGCTTCCGATAAACCAATACAACGCCCACCCGGAACAATATATAAAGCTAAACGAACCGTTCACTGGGTACATATCCGTACCAAAATCCCTATGGATTTTCCTGTTTTTACAAGGAAGTAAATGTGAAAAAAATATTTCTACATCCCATGGCCTTTCCCAACCATTTAAATTTTTCTCTTACAGGTCTAACACTTTCAAAAAAGCAATACAACGCCCACCCGGAACAATATATAAAGCTAAACGAACCGTTCACTGGGTACATATCCGTACGAAAATGCCTATTGATTTTCCTGTTTTTACAAGGAAGTAAAATGTGAAAAAAATATTTCTACATCCCATGGCCTTTCCCAACCATTTAAATTTTTTTCTTACAGGTCTAACGCTTCCGATAAACCAATACAACGCCCACCCGGAACAATATATAAAGCTAAACGAACCGTTCACTGGGTACATATCCGTACCAAAATCCCTATGGATTTTCCTGTTTTTACAAGGAAGTAAATGTGAAAAAAATATTTCTACATCCCATGGCCTTTCCCAACCATTTAAATTTTTCTCTTACAGGTCTAACGCTTCCGAAAAACCAATACAACGCCCACCCGGAACAATATATAAAGCTAAACGAACCGTTCACTGGGTAGTATATCCGTACGAAAATCCCTATTGATTTTCCTGTTTTTATAAGGAAGTAAAATGTGAAAAAAATATTTCTACATCCCATGGCCTTTCCCAACCATTTAAATTTTTCTCTTACAGGTCTAACACTTCCAAAAAACCAATACAACGCCCACCCGGAACAATATATAAAGCTAAACGAACCGTTCACTGGGTACTTATCCGTACGAAAATCCCTATTGATTTACCTGTTTTTACAAGGAAGTAAATGTGAAAAAAATATTTCTACATCCCATGGCCTTTCCCAACCATTTAAATTTTTCTCTTACAGGTCTAACACTTCCGAAAATCAAATACAACGCCCACCCCGAACAATATATAAAGATAAACGAACCGTTCACTAGGTACTTATCCGTCCGAAAATCCCTATCGATTTTCCTGTTTTTACAAGGAAGTAAAATGTGAAAAAAATATTTCTACATCCCATGGCCTTTCCCAACCATTTAAATTTTTCTCTTACAGGTCTAACACTTCCAAAAAACCAATACAACGCCCACCCGGAACAATATATAAAGCTAAACGAACCGTTCACTGGGTACTTATCCGTACGAAAAACCCTATTGATTTACCTGTTTTTACAAGGAAGTAAATGTGAAAAAAATATTTCTACATCCCATGGCCTTTCCCAACCATTTAAATTTTTCTCTTACAGGTCTAACACTTCCGAAAATCCAAAACAACGCCCACCCCGAACAATATATAGAGATAAACGAACCGTTCACTAGGTACTTATCAGTCCGAAAATCCCTATCGATTTTCCTGTTTTTACAAGGAAGTAAAATGTGAAAAAAATATTTCTACATCCCATGGCCTTTCCCAACCATTTAAATTTTTCTCTTACAGGTCTAACACTTCCGAAAAACCAAAACAACGCCCACCCGGAACAATATATAAAGCTAAACGAACCGTTCACTGGGCACTTATCCGTACGAAAAACCCTATCGATTTACCTGTTTTTACAAGGAAATAAAATGTGAAAAAAATATTTCTACATCCCATGGCCTTTCCCAACCATTTAAATTTTTCTTTTACAGGTATAACACTTCCGAAAAACCACAACAACGCCCACCCGGAACAATATATAAAGCTAAACGAACGGTTCACTGGGTACTTATCCGTACGAAAATCACCAATTGATTTTCCTGTTTTTACAAGGAAGTAAAATGTGAAAAAAATATTTCTACATCCCATGGCCTTTCCCAACCATTTAAATTTTTCTCTTACAGGTCTAACACTTCCGAAAAAACAATACAACGCCCACCCGGAACAATATATAAAGCTAAACGAACGGTTCACTGGGTACTTATCCGTACGAAAAACCCTATTGATTTACCTGTTTTTACAAGGAAGTAAATGTGAAAAAATATTTCTACATCCCATGGCCTTTCCCAACCATTTAAATTTTTCTCTTACAGGTCTAACACTTCCGAAAAACCAATACAACGCCCACCTGGAAGAATATATAAAGATAAACGAACCGTTCACTGGACACTTATCCGTACGAAAAACCCTATTTATTTACCTGTTTTTACAAGGAAATAAAATGTGAACAAATATTTGTACATCCCATGGCCTTTCCCAACCATTTAAATTTTTTTCTTACAGGTCTAACGCTTCCGAAAAACCAATACAACGCCCACCCGGAACAATATATAAAGCTAAACGAACCGTTCACTGGGTACATATCCGTACGAAAATCCCTATTGATTTTCCTGTTTTTACAAGGAAGTAAAATGTGAAAAAAATATTTCTACATCCCATGGCCTTTCCCAACCATTTAAATTTTTCTCTTACAGGTCTAACACTTCCGAAAAACCAATACAACGCCCACCCGGAACAATATATAAAGCTAAACGAACCGTTCACTGGGCACTTTTCCGTACGAAAAACCCTATTGATTTACCTGTTTTTACAAGGAAATAAAATGTGAAAAAAATATTTCTACATCCCATGGCCTTTCCCAACCATTTAAATTTTTCTCTTACAGGTGTAACGCTTCCGAAAAACCAATACAACGCCCACCCGGAATAATATATAAAGATAAACGAAACGTTCACTAGGTACTTATCCGGCCTAAAATCCCTATCGCTTTTCCTGTTTTTACAAGGAAGTAAAATGTGAAAAAAATATTTCTACATCCCATGGCCTTTCCCAACCATTTAAATTTTTCTCTTACAGGTCTAACACTTCCAAAAAACCAATACAACGCCCACCCGGAACAATATATAAAGCTAAACGAACCGTTCACTGGGTACTTATCCGTACGAAAAACCCTATTGATTTACCTGTTTTTACAAGGAAGTAAATGTGAAAAAAATATTTCTACATCCCATGGCCTTTCCCAACCATTTAAATTTTTCTCTTACAGGTCTAACACTTCCGAAAATCCAAAACAACGCACACCCCGAACAATATATAGAGATAAACGAACCGTTCACTAGGTACTTATCCGTCCGAAAATCCCTATCGATTTTCCTGTTTTTACAAGGAAGTAAAATGTGAAAAAAATATATCTACATCCCATGGCCTTTCCCAACCATTTAAATTTTTCTCTTACAGGTCTAACACTTCCGAAAAACCAAAACAATGCCCACCCGGAACAATATATAAAGCTAAACGAACCGTTCACTGGGCACATATCCGTACGAAAAACCCTATCGATTTACCTGTTTTTACAAGGAAATAAAATGTGAAAAAAATATTTCTACATCCCATGGCCTTTCCCAACCATTTAAATTTTTCTTTTACAGGTCTAACACTTCCGAAAAACCACAACAACGCCCACCCGGAACAATATATAAAGCTAAACGAACGGTTCACTGGGTACTTATCCGTACGAAAATCCCTATCGATTTTCCTGTTTTTACAAGGAAGTAAAATGTGAAAAAAATATTTCTACATCCCATGGCCTTTCCCAACCATTTAAATTTTTCTCTTACAGGTCTAACACTTCCGAAAAAACAATACAACGCCCACCAGGAACAATATATAAAGCTAAACGAACGGTTCACTGGGTACTTATCCGTACGAAAAACCCTATTGATTTACCTGTTTTTACAAGGAAGTAAATGTGAAAAAAATATTTCTACATCCCATGGCCTTTCCCAACCATTTAAATTTTTCTCTTACAGGTCTAACACTTCCGAAAAACCAATACAACGCCCACCTGGAAGAATATATAAAGATAAACGAACCGTTCACTGGGCACTTATCCGTACGAAAAACCCTATTTATTTACCTGTTTTTACAAGGAAATAAAATGTGAAAAAATATTTGTACATCCCATGGCCTTTCCCAACCATTTAAATTTTTTTCTTACAGGTCTAACGCTTCCGAAAAACCAATACAACGCCCACCCGGAACAATATATAAAGCTAAACGAACCGTTCACTGGGTACATATCCGTACGAAAATCCCTATTGATTTTCCTGTTTTTACAAGGAAGTAAAATGTGAAAAAAATATTTCTACATCCCATGGCCTTTCCCAACCATTTAAATTTTTCTCTTACAGGTCTAACACTTGCAAAAAACCAATACAACGCCTACCCGGAACAATATATAAAGCTAAACGAACCGTTCACTGGGTACTTATCCGTACGAAAAACCCTATTGATTTACCTGTTTTTACAAGGAAGTAAATGTGAAAAAAATATTTCTACATCCCATGGCCTTTCCCAACCATTTAAATTTTTCTCTTACAGGTCTAACACTTTCAAAAAAGCAATACAACGCCCACCCGGAACAATATATAAAGCTAAACGAACCGTTCACTGGGTACATATCCGTACGAAAATCCCTATTGATTTTCCTGTTTTTACAAGGAAGTAAAATGTGAAAAAAATATTTCTACATCCATGGCCTTTCCCAACCATTTAAATTTTTCTCTTACAGGTCTAACACTTCCGAAAAACCAATACAACACCCACCCGGAACAATATATAAAGCTAAACGAACCGTTCACTGGGCACTTATCCGTACAAAAAACCCTATTGATTTAACTGTTTTTACGAGGAAATAAAATGTGAAAAAAATATTTCTACATCCCATGGCCTTTCCCAACCATTTAAATTTTTCTCTTACAGGTCTAACGCTTCCGAAAAACCAATACAACGCCCACCCGGAACAATATATAAAGCTAAACGAACCGTTCACTGGGTAGTATATCCGTACGAAAATCCCTATTGATTTTCCTGTTTTTATAAGGAAGTAAAATGTGAAAAAAATATTTCTACATCCCATGGCCTTGCCCAACCATTTAAATTTTTCTCTTACAGGTCTAACACTTCCAAAAAACCAATACAACGCCCACCCGGAACAATATATAAAGCTAAACGAACCGTTCACTGGGTACTTATCCGTACGAAAATCCCTATTGATTTACCTGTTTTTACAAGGAAGTAAATGTGAAAAAAATATTTCTACATCCCATGGCCTTTCCCAACCATTTAAATTTTTCTCTTACAGGTCTAACACTTCCGAAAATCAAATACAACGCCCACCCCGAACAATATATAAAGATAAACGAACCGTTCACTAGGTACTTATCCGTCCGAAAATCCCTATCGATTTTCCTGTTTTTACAAGGAAGTAAAATGTGAAAAAAATATTTCTACATCCCATGGCCTTTCCCAACCATTTAAATTTTTCTCTTACAGGTCTAACACTTCCAAAAAACCAATACAACGCCCACCCGGAACAATATATAAAGCTAAACGAACCGTTCACTGGGTACTTATCCGTACGAAAAACCCTATTGATTTACCTGTTTTTACAAGGAAGTAAATGTGAAAAAAATATTTCTACATCCCATGGCCTTTCCCAACCATTTAAATTTTTCTCTTACAGGTCTAACACTTCCGAAAATCCAAAACAACGCCCACCCCGAACAATATATAGAGATAAACGAACCGTTCACTAGGTACTTATCCGTCCGAAAATCCCTATCGATTTTCCTGTTTTTACAAGGAAGTAAAATGTGAAAAAAATATTTCTACATCCCATGGCCTTTCCCAACCATTTAAATTTTTCTCTTACAGGTCTAACACTTCCGAAAAACCAAAACAATGCCCACCCGGAACAATATATAAAGCTAAACGAACCGTTCACTGGGCACTTATCCGTACGAAAAACCCTATCGATTTACCTGTTTTTACAAGGAAATAAAATGTGAAAAAAATATTTCTACATCCCATGGCCTTTCCCAACCATTTAAATTTTTCTTTTACAGGTCTAACACTTCCGAAAAACCAAAACAATGCCCACCCGGAACAATATATAAAGCTAAACGAACCGTTCACTGGGCACTTATCCGTACGAAAAACCCTATCGATTTACCTGTTTTTACAAGGAAATAAAATGTGAAAAAAATATTTCTACTTCCCATGGCCTTTCCCAACCATTTAAATTTTTCTTTTACAGGTCTAACACTTCCGAAAAACCACAACAACGCCCACCCGGAACAATATATAAAGCTAAACGAACGGTTCACTGGGTACTTATCCGTACGAAAATCCCCAATTGATTTTCCTGTTTTTACAAGGAAGTAAAATGTGAAAAAAATATTTCTACATCCCATGGCCTTTCCCAACCATTTAAATTTTTCTCTTACAGGTCTAACACTTCCGAAAAAACAATACAACGCCCACCCGGAACAATATATAAAGCTAAACGAACGGTTCACTGGGTACTTATCCGTACGAAAAACCCTATTGATTTACCTGTTTTTACAAGGAAGTAAATGTGAAAAAATATTTCTACATCCCATGGCCTTTCCCAACCATTTAAATTCTTCTCTTACAGGTCTAACACTTCCGAAAAACCAATACAACGCCCACCTGGAAGAATATATAAAGATAAACGAACCGTTCACTGGACACTTATCCGTACGAAAAACCCTATTTATTTACCTGTTTTTACAAGGAAATAAAATGTGAAAAAATATTTGTACATCCCATGGCCTTTCCCAACCATTTAAATTTTTTTCTTACAGGTCTAACGCTTCCGATAAACCAATACAACGCCCACCCGGAACAATATATAAAGCTAAACGAACCGTTCACTGGGTACATATCCGTACCAAAATCCCTATGGATTTTCCTGTTTTTACAAGGAAGTAAATGTGAAAAAAATATTTCTACATCCCATGGCCTTTCCCAACCATTTAAATTTTTCTCTTACAGGTCTAACACTTTCAAAAACGCAATACAACGCCCACCCGGAACAATATATAAAGCTAAACGAACCGTTCACTGGGTACATATCCGTACGAAAATGCCTATTGATTTTCCTGTTTTTACAAGGAAGTAAAATGTGAAAAAAATATTTCTACATCCCATGGCCTTTCCCAACCATTTAAATTTTTTTCTTACAGGTCTAACGCTTCCGATAAACCAATACAACGCCCACCCGGAACAATATATAAAGCTAAACGAACCGTTCACTGGGTACATATCCGTACCAAAATCCCTATGGATTTTCCTGTTTTTACAAGGAAGTAAATGTGAAAAAAATATTTCTACATCCCATGGCCTTTCCCAACCATTTAAATTTTTCTCTTACAGGTCTAACGCTTCCGAAAAACCAATACAACGCCCACCCGGAACAATATATAAAGCTAAACGAACCGTTCACTGGGTAGTATATCCGTACGAAAATCCCTATTGATTTTCCTGTTTTTATAAGGAAGTAAAATGTGAAAAAAATATTTCTACATCCCATGGCCTTTCCCAACCATTTAAATTTTTCTCTTACAGGTCTAACACTTCCAAAAAACCAATACAACGCCCACCCGGAACAATATATAAAGCTAAACGAACCGTTCACTGGGTACTTATCCGTACGAAAATCCCTATTGATTTACCTGTTTTTACAAGGAAGTAAATGTGAAAAAAATATTTCTACATCCCATGGCCTTTCCCAACCATTTAAATTTTTCTCTTACAGGTCTAACACTTCCGAAAATCAAATACAACGCCCACCCCGAACAATATATAAAGATAAACGAACCGTTCACTAGGTACTTATCCGTCCGAAAATCCCTATCGATTTTCCTGTTTTTACAAGGAAGTAAAATGTGAAAAAAATATTTCTACATCCCATGGCCTTTCCCAACCATTTAAATTTTTCTCTTACAGGTCTAACACTTCCAAAAAACCAATACAACGCCCACCCGGAACAATATATAAAGCTAAACGAACCGTTCACTGGGTACTTATCCGTACGAAAAACCCTATTGATTTACCTGTTTTTACAAGGAAGTAAATGTGAAAAAAATATTTCTACATCCCATGGCCTTTCCCAACCATTTAAATTTTTCTCTTACAGGTCTAACACTTCCGAAAATCCAAAACAACGCCCACCCCGAACAATATATAGAGATAAACGAACCGTTCACTAGGTACTTATCAGTCCGAAAATCCCTATCGATTTTCCTGTTTTTACAAGGAAGTAAAATGTGAAAAAAATATTTCTACATCCCATGGCCTTTCCCAACCATTTAAATTTTTCTCTTACAGGTTTAACACTTCCGAAAAACCAAAACAATGCCCACCCGGAACAATATATAAAGCTAAACGAACCGTTCACTGGGCACTTATCCGTACGAAAAACCCTATCGATTTACCTGTTTTTACAAGGAAATAAAATGTGAAAAAAATATTTCTACATCCCATGGCCTTTCCCAACCATTTAAATTTTTCTTTTACAGGTATAACACTTCCGAAAAACCACAACAACGCCCACCCGGAACAATATATAAAGCTAAACGAACGGTTCACTGGGTACTTATCCGTACGAAAATCACCAATTGATTTTCCTGTTTTTACAAGGAAGTAAAATGTGAAAAAAATATTTCTACATCCCATGGCCTTTCCCAACCATTTAAATTTTTCTCTTACAGGTCTAACACTTCCGAAAAAACAATACAACGCCCACCCGGAACAATATATAAAGCTAAACGAACGGTTCACTGGGTACTTATCCGTACGAAAAACCCTATTGATTTACCTGTTTTTACAAGGAAGTAAATGTGAAAAAATATTTCTACATCCCATGGCCTTTCCCAACCATTTAAATTTTTCTCTTACAGGTCTAACACTTCCGAAAAACCAATACAACGCCCACCTGGAAGAATATATAAAGATAAACGAACCGTTCACTGGACACTTATCCGTACGAAAAACCCTATTTATTTACCTGTTTTTACAAGGAAATAAAATGTGAAAAAATATTTGTACATCCCATGGCCTTTCCCAACCATTTAAATTTTTTTCTTACAGGTCTAACGCTTCCGATAAACCAATACAACGCCCACCCGGAACAATATATAAAGCTAAACGAACCGTTCACTGGGTACATATCCGTACCAAAATCCCTATGGATTTTCCTGTTTTTACAAGGAAGTAAATGTGAAAAAAATATTTCTACATCCCATGGCCTTTCCCAACCATTTAAATTTTTCTCTTACAGGTCTAACACTTTCAAAAACGCAATACAACGCCCACCCGGAACAATATATAAAGCTAAACGAACCGTTCACTGGGTACATATCCGTACGAAAATGCCTATTGATTTTCCTGTTTTTACAAGGAAGTAAAATGTGAAAAAAATATTTCTACATCCCATGGCCTTTCCCAACCATTTAAATTTTTTTCTTACAGGTCTAACGCTTCCGATAAACCAATACAACGCCCACCCGGAACAATATATAAAGCTAAACGAACCGTTCACTGGGTACATATCCGTACCAAAATCCCTATGGATTTTCCTGTTTTTACAAGGAAGTAAATGTGAAAAAAATATTTCTACATCCCATGGCCTTTCCCAACCATTTAAATTTTTCTCTTACAGGTCTAACGCTTCCGAAAAACCAATACAACGCCCACCCGGAACAATATATAAAGCTAAACGAACCGTTCACTGGGTAGTATATCCGTACGAAAATCCCTATTGATTTTCCTGTTTTTATAAGGAAGTAAAATGTGAAAAAAATATTTCTACATCCCATGGCCTTTCCCAACCATTTAAATTTTTCTCTTACAGGTCTAACACTTCCAAAAAACCAATACAACGCCCACCCGGAACAATATATAAAGCTAAACGAACCGTTCACTGGGTACTTATCCGTACGAAAATCCCTATTGATTTACCTGTTTTTACAAGGAAGTAAATGTGAAAAAAATATTTCTACATCCCATGGCCTTTCCCAACCATTTAAATTTTTCTCTTACAGGTCTAACACTTCCGAAAATCAAATACAACGCCCACCCCGAACAATATATAAAGATAAACGAACCGTTCACTAGGTACTTATCCGTCCGAAAATCCCTATCGATTTTCCTGTTTTTACAAGGAAGTAAAATGTGAAAAAAATATTTCTACATCCCATGGCCTTTCCCAACCATTTAAATTTTTCTCTTACAGGTCTAACACTTCCAAAAAACCAATACAACGCCCACCCGGAACAATATATAAAGCTAAACGAACCGTTCACTGGGTACTTATCCGTACGAAAAACCCTATTGATTTACCTGTTTTTACAAGGAAGTAAATGTGAAAAAAATATTTCTACATCCCATGGCCTTTCCCAACCATTTAAATTTTTCTCTTACAGGTCTAACACTTCCGAAAATCCAAAACAACGCCCACCCCGAACAATATATAGAGATAAACGAACCGTTCACTAGGTACTTATCAGTCCGAAAATCCCTATCGATTTTCCTGTTTTTACAAGGAAGTAAAATGTGAAAAAAATATTTCTACATCCCATGGCCTTTCCCAACCATTTAAATTTTTCTCTTACAGGTCTAACACTTCCGAAAAACCAAAACAATGCCCACCCGGAACAATATATAAAGCTAAACGAACCGTTCACTGGGCACTTATCCGTACGAAAAACCCTATCGATTTACCTGTTTTTACAAGGAAATAAAATGTGAAAAAAATATTTCTACATCCCATGGCCTTTCCCAACCATTTAAATTTTTCTTTTACAGGTATAACACTTCCGAAAAACCACAACAACGCCCACCCGGAACAATATATAAAGCTAAACGAACGGTTCACTGGGTACTTATCCGTACGAAAATCACCAATTGATTTTCCTGTTTTTACAAGGAAGTAAAATGTGAAAAAAATATTTCTACATCCCATGGCCTTTCCCAACCATTTAAATTTTTCTCTTACAGGTCTAACACTTCCGAAAAAACAATACAACGCCCACCCGGAACAATATATAAAGCTAAACGAACGGTTCACTGGGTACTTATCCGTACGAAAAACCCTATTGATTTACCTGTTTTTACAAGGAAGTAAATGTGAAAAAATATTTCTACATCCCATGGCCTTTCCCAACCATTTAAATTTTTCTCTTACAGGTCTAACACTTCCGAAAAACCAATACAACGCCCACCTGGAAGAATATATAAAGATAAACGAACCGTTCACTGGACACTTATCCGTACGAAAAACCCTATTTATTTACCTGTTTTTACAAGGAAATAAAATGTGAAAAAATATTTGTACATCCCATGGCCTTTCCCAACCATTTAAATTTTTTTCTTACAGGTCTAACGCTTCCGAAAAACCAATACAACGCCCACCCGGAACAATATATAAAGCTAAACGAACCGCTCACTGGGTACATATCCGTACGAAAATCCCTATTGATTTTCCTGTTTTTACAAGGAAGTAAAATGTGAAAAAAATATTTCTACATCCCATGGCCTTTCCCAACCATTTAAATTTTTCTCTTACAGGTCTAACACTTCCGAAAAACCAATACAACGCCCACCCGGAACAATATATAAAGCTAAACGAACCGTTCACTGGGCACTTTTCCGTACGAAAAACCCTATTGATTTACCTGTTTTTACAAGGAAATAAAATGTGAAAAAAATATTTCTACATCCCATGGCCTTTCCCAACCATTTAAATTTTTCTCTTACAGGTGTAACGCTTCCGAAAAACCAATACAACGCCCACCCGGAATAATATATAAAGATAAACGAAACGTTCACTGGGTACATATCCGTACGAAAATCCCTATTGATTTTCCTGTTTTTATAAGGAAGTAAAATGTGAAAAAAAAAAATTTCTACATCCCATGGCCTTTCCCAACCATTTAAATTTTTCTCTTACAGGTCTAACACTTCCAAAAAACCAATACAACGCCCACCCGGAACAATATATAAAGCTAAACGAACCGTTCACTGGGTACTTATCCGTACGAAAAACCCTATTGATTTACCTGTTTTTACAAGGAAGTAAATGTGAAAAAAATATTTCTACATCCCATGGCCTTTCCCAACCATTTAAATTTTTCTCTTACAGGTCTAACACTTTCAAAAAAGCAATACAACGCCCACCCGGAACAATATATAAAGCTAAACGAACCGTTCACTGGGTAGTATATCCGTACGAAAATCCCTATTGATTTTCCTGTTTTTATAAGGAAGTAAAATGTGAAAAAAATATTTCTACATCCCATGGCCTTTCCCAACCATTTAAATTTTTCTCTTACAGGTCTAACACTTCCAAAAAACCAATACAACGCCCACCCGGAACAATATATAAAGCTAAACGAACCGTTCACTGGGTACTTATCCGTACGAAAATCCCTATTGATTTACCTGTTTTTAAAAGGAAATAAAATGTGAAAAAAATATTTCTACATCCCATGGCCTTTCCCAACCATTTAAATTTTTCTCTTAGAGGTCTAACACTTCTGAAAAACCAATACAACGCCCACCTGGAACAATATATAAAGCTAAACGAACCGTTCACTGGGTACTTATCCGTACGAAAAACCCTATTGATTTACCTGTTTTTACAAGGAAGTAAATGTGAAAAAAATATTTCTACATCCCATGGCCTTTCCCAACCATTTAAATTTTTCTCTTACAGGTCTAACACTTTCAAAAAACCAATACAACGCCCACCCGGAACAATATATAAAGCTAAACGAACCGTTCACTGGGTACTTATCCGTACGAAAATCCCTATTGATTTACCAGTTTTTAAAAGGAAGTAAAATGTGAAAAAAATATTTCTACATCCCATGGCCTTTCCCAACCATTTAAATTTTTCTCTTACAGGTCTAACACTTCCAAAAAACCAATACAACGCCCACCCGGAACAATATATAAAGCTAAACGAACCGTTCACTGGGTACTTATCCGTACGAAAAACCCTATTGATTTACCTGTTTTTACAAGGAAGTAAATGTGAAAAAAATATTTCTACATCCCATGGTTTTTCCCAACCATTTAAATTTTTCTCTTACAGGTCTAACACTTCCAAAAAACCAATACAACGCCCACCCGGAACAATATATAAAGCTAAACGAACCGTTCACTGGGTACTTATCCGTACGAAAATCCCTATTGATTTACCTGTTTTTAAAAGGAAATAAAATGTGAAAAAAATATTTCTACATCCCATGGCCTTTCCCAACCATTTAAATTTTTCTCTTACAGGTCTAACACTTTCAAAAAACCAATACAACGCCCACCCGGAACAATATATAAAGCTAAACGAACCGTTCACTGGGTACTTATCCGTACGAAAATCCCTATTGATTTACCAGTTTTTAAAAGGAAGTAAAATGTGAAAAAAATATTTCTACATCCCATGGCCTTTCCCAACCATTTAAATTATTCTCTTACAGGTCTAACACTTCCAAAAAACCAATACAACGCCCACCCGGAACAATATATAAAGCTAAACGAACCGTTCACTGGGTACTTATCCGTACGAAAAACCCTATTGATTTACCTGTTTTTACAAGGAAGTAAATGTGAAAAAAATATTTCTACATCCCATGGTTTTTCCCAACCATTTAAATTTTTCTCTTACAGGTCTAACACTTTCAAAAAAGCCATACAACGCCCACCCGGAACAATATATAAAGCTAAACGAACCGTTCACTGGGTACATATCCGTACGAAAATCCCTATTGATTTTCCTGTTTTTACAAGGAAGTAAAATGTGAAAAAAATATTTCTACATCCATGGCCTTTCCCAACCATTTAAATTTTTCTCTTACAGGTCTAACACTTCCGAAAAACCAATACAACGCCCACCCGGAACAATATATAAAGCTAAACGAACCGTTCACTGGGCACTTATCCGTACGAAAAACCCTATTGATTTAACTGTTTTTACAAGGAAATAAAATGTGAAAAAAATATTTCTACATCCCATGGCCTTTCCCAACCATTTAAATTTTTCTCTTACAGGTCTAACGCTTCCGAAAAACCAATACAACGCCCACCCGGAACAATATATAAAGCTAAACGAACCGTTCACTGGGTAGTATATCCGTACGAAAATCCCTATTGATTTTCCTGTTTTTATAAGGAAGTAAAATGTGAAAAAATATTTCTACATCCCATGGCCTTTCCCAACCATTTAAATTTTTCTCTTACAGGTCTAACACTTTCAAAAAACCAATACAACGCCCACCCGGAACAATATATAAAGCTAAACGAACCGTTCACTGGGTACTTATCCGTACGAAAATCCCTATTGATTTACCTGTTTTTAAAAGGAAATAAAATGTGAAAAAAATATTTCTACATCCCATGGCCTTTCCCAACCATTTAAATTTTTCTCTTAGAGGTCTAACACTTCTGAAAAACCAATACAACGCCCACCTGGAACAATATATAAAGCTAAACGAACCGTTCACTGGGTACTTATCCGTACAAAAAACCCTATTGATTTACCTGTTTTTACAAGGAAGTAAATGTGAAAAAAATATTTCTACATCCCATGGCCTTTCCCAACCATTTAAATTTTTCTCTTACAGGTCTAACACTTTCAAAAAACCAATACAACGCCCACCCGGAACAATATATAAAGCTAAACGAACCGTTCACTGGGTACTTATCCGTACGAAAATCCCTATTGATTTACCAGTTTTTAAAAGGAAGTAAAATGTGAAAAAAATATTTCTACATCCCATGGCCTTTCCCAACCATTTAAATTTTTCTCTTACAGGTCTAACACTTCCAAAAAACCAATACAACGCCCACCCGGAACAATATATAAAGCTAAACGAACCGTTCACTGGGTACTTATCCGTACGAAAATCCCTATTGATTTACCTGTTTTTAAAAGGAAATAAAATGTGAAAAAAATATTTCTACATCCCATGGCCTTTCCCAACCATTTAAATTTTTCTCTTAGAGGTCTAACACTTCTGAAAAACCAATACAACGCCCACCTGGAACAATATATAAAGCTAAACGAACCGTTCACTGGGTACTTATCCGTACGAAAATCACCAATTGATTTTCCTGTTTTTACAAGGAAGTAAAATGTGAAAAAAATATTTCTACATCCCATGGCCTTTCCCAACCATTTAAATTTTTCTCTTACAGGTCTAACACTTCCGAAAAAACAATACAACGCCCACCCGGAACAATATATAAAGCTAAACGAACGGTTCACTGGGTACTTATCCGTACGAAAAACCCTATTGATTTACCTGTTTTTACAAGGAAGTAAATGTGAAAAAATATTTCTACATCCCATGGCCTTTCCCAACCATTTAAATTTTTCTCTTACAGGTCTAACACTTCCGAAAAACCAATACAACGCCCACCTGGAAGAATATATAAAGATAAACGAACCGTTCACTGGACACTTATCCGTACGAAAAACCCTATTTATTTACCTGTTTTTACAAGGAAATAAAATGTGAAAAAATATTTGTACATCCCATGGCCTTTCCCAACCATTTAAATTTTTTTCTTACAGGTCTAACGCTTCCGAAAAACCAATACAACGCCCACCCGGAACAATATATAAAGCTAAACGAACCGCTCACTGGGTACATATCCGTACGAAAATCCCTATTGATTTTCCTGTTTTTACAAGGAAGTAAAATGTGAAAAAAATATTTCTACATCCCATGGCCTTTCCCAACCATTTAAATTTTTCTCTTACAGGTCTAACACTTCCGAAAAACCAATACAACGCCCACCCGGAACAATATATAAAGCTAAACGAACCGTTCACTGGGCACTTTTCCGTACGAAAAACCCTATTGATTTACCTGTTTTTACAAGGAAATAAAATGTGAAAAAAATATTTCTACATCCCATGGCCTTTCCCAACCATTTAAATTTTTCTCTTACAGGTGTAACGCTTCCGAAAAACCAATACAACGCCCACCCGGAATAATATATAAAGATAAACGAAACGTTCACTGGGTACATATCCGTACGAAAATCCCTATTGATTTTCCTGTTTTTATAAGGAAGTAAAATGTGAAAAAAAAAAATTTCTACATCCCATGGCCTTTCCCAACCATTTAAATTTTTCTCTTACAGGTCTAACACTTCCAAAAAACCAATACAACGCCCACCCGGAACAATATATAAAGCTAAACGAACCGTTCACTGGGTACTTATCCGTACGAAAAACCCTATTGATTTACCTGTTTTTACAAGGAAGTAAATGTGAAAAAAATATTTCTACATCCCATGGCCTTTCCCAACCATTTAAATTTTTCTCTTACAGGTCTAACACTTTCAAAAAAGCAATACAACGCCCACCCGGAACAATATATAAAGCTAAACGAACCGTTCACTGGGTAGTATATCCGTACGAAAATCCCTATTGATTTTCCTGTTTTTATAAGGAAGTAAAATGTGAAAAAAATATTTCTACATCCCATGGCCTTTCCCAACCATTTAAATTTTTCTCTTACAGGTCTAACACTTCCAAAAAACCAATACAACGCCCACCCGGAACAATATATAAAGCTAAACGAACCGTTCACTGGGTACTTATCCGTACGAAAATCCCTATTGATTTACCTGTTTTTAAAAGGAAATAAAATGTGAAAAAAATATTTCTACATCCCATGGCCTTTCCCAACCATTTAAATTTTTCTCTTAGAGGTCTAACACTTCTGAAAAACCAATACAACGCCCACCTGGAACAATATATAAAGCTAAACGAACCGTTCACTGGGTACTTATCCGTACGAAAAACCCTATTGATTTACCTGTTTTTACAAGGAAGTAAATGTGAAAAAAATATTTCTACATCCCATGGCCTTTCCCAACCATTTAAATTTTTCTCTTACAGGTCTAACACTTTCAAAAAACCAATACAACGCCCACCCGGAACAATATATAAAGCTAAACGAACCGTTCACTGGGTACTTATCCGTACGAAAATCCCTATTGATTTACCAGTTTTTAAAAGGAAGTAAAATGTGAAAAAAATATTTCTACATCCCATGGCCTTTCCCAACCATTTAAATTTTTCTCTTACAGGTCTAACACTTCCAAAAAACCAATACAACGCCCACCCGGAACAATATATAAAGCTAAACGAACCGTTCACTGGGTACTTATCCGTACGAAAAACCCTATTGATTTACCTGTTTTTACAAGGAAGTAAATGTGAAAAAAATATTTCTACATCCCATGGTTTTTCCCAACCATTTAAATTTTTCTCTTACAGGTCTAACACTTCCAAAAAACCAATACAACGCCCACCCGGAACAATATATAAAGCTAAACGAACCGTTCACTGGGTACTTATCCGTACGAAAATCCCTATTGATTTACCTGTTTTTAAAAGGAAATAAAATGTGAAAAAAATATTTCTACATCCCATGGCCTTTCCCAACCATTTAAATTTTTCTCTTACAGGTCTAACACTTTCAAAAAACCAATACAACGCCCACCCGGAACAATATATAAAGCTAAACGAACCGTTCACTGGGTACTTATCCGTACGAAAATCCCTATTGATTTACCAGTTTTTAAAAGGAAGTAAAATGTGAAAAAAATATTTCTACATCCCATGGCCTTTCCCAACCATTTAAATTATTCTCTTACAGGTCTAACACTTCCAAAAAACCAATACAACGCCCACCCGGAACAATATATAAAGCTAAACGAACCGTTCACTGGGTACTTATCCGTACGAAAAACCCTATTGATTTACCTGTTTTTACAAGGAAGTAAATGTGAAAAAAATATTTCTACATCCCATGGTTTTTCCCAACCATTTAAATTTTTCTCTTACAGGTCTAACACTTTCAAAAAAGCCATACAACGCCCACCCGGAACAATATATAAAGCTAAACGAACCGTTCACTGGGTACATATCCGTACGAAAATCCCTATTGATTTTCCTGTTTTTACAAGGAAGTAAAATGTGAAAAAAATATTTCTACATCCATGGCCTTTCCCAACCATTTAAATTTTTCTCTTACAGGTCTAACACTTCCGAAAAACCAATACAACGCCCACCCGGAACAATATATAAAGCTAAACGAACCGTTCACTGGGCACTTATCCGTACGAAAAACCCTATTGATTTAACTGTTTTTACAAGGAAATAAAATGTGAAAAAAATATTTCTACATCCCATGGCCTTTCCCAACCATTTAAATTTTTCTCTTACAGGTCTAACGCTTCCGAAAAACCAATACAACGCCCACCCGGAACAATATATAAAGCTAAACGAACCGTTCACTGGGTAGTATATCCGTACGAAAATCCCTATTGATTTTCCTGTTTTTATAAGGAAGTAAAATGTGAAAAAATATTTCTACATCCCATGGCCTTTCCCAACCATTTAAATTTTTCTCTTACAGGTCTAACACTTTCAAAAAACCAATACAACGCCCACCCGGAACAATATATAAAGCTAAACGAACCGTTCACTGGGTACTTATCCGTACGAAAATCCCTATTGATTTACCTGTTTTTAAAAGGAAATAAAATGTGAAAAAAATATTTCTACATCCCATGGCCTTTCCCAACCATTTAAATTTTTCTCTTAGAGGTCTAACACTTCTGAAAAACCAATACAACGCCCACCTGGAACAATATATAAAGCTAAACGAACCGTTCACTGGGTACTTATCCGTACAAAAAACCCTATTGATTTACCTGTTTTTACAAGGAAGTAAATGTGAAAAAAATATTTCTACATCCCATGGCCTTTCCCAACCATTTAAATTTTTCTCTTACAGGTCTAACACTTTCAAAAAACCAATACAACGCCCACCCGGAACAATATATAAAGCTAAACGAACCGTTCACTGGGTACTTATCCGTACGAAAATCCCTATTGATTTACCAGTTTTTAAAAGGAAGTAAAATGTGAAAAAAATATTTCTACATCCCATGGCCTTTCCCAACCATTTAAATTTTTCTCTTACAGGTCTAACACTTCCAAAAAACCAATACAACGCCCACCCGGAACAATATATAAAGCTAAACGAACCGTTCACTGGGTACTTATCCGTACGAAAATCCCTATTGATTTACCTGTTTTTAAAAGGAAATAAAATGTGAAAAAAATATTTCTACATCCCATGGCCTTTCCCAACCATTTAAATTTTTCTCTTAGAGGTCTAACACTTCTGAAAAACCAATACAACGCCCACCTGGAACAATATATAAAGCTAAACGAACCGTTCACTGGGTACTTATCCGTACGAAAAACCCTATTGATTTACCTGTTTTTACAAGGAAGTAAATGTGAAAAAAATATTTCTACATCCCATGGCCTTTCCCAACCATTTAAATTTTTCTCTTACAGGTCTAACACTTTCAAAAAACCAATACAACGCCCACCCGGAACAATATATAAAGCTAAACGAACCGTTCACTGGGTACTTATCCGTACGAAAATCCCTATTGATTTACCAGTTTTTAAAAGGAAGTAAAATGTGAAAAAAATATTTCTACATCCCATGGCCTTTCCCAACCATTTAAATTTTTCTCTTACAGGTCTAACACTTCCAAAAAACCAATACAACACCCACCCGGAACAATATATAAAGCTAAACGAACCGTTCACTGGGTACTTATCCGTACGAAAAACCCTATTGATTTACCTGTTTTTACAAGGAAGTAAATGTGAAAAAAATATTTCTACATCCCATGGTTTTTCCCAACCATTTAAATTTTTCTCTTACAGGTCTAACACTTCCAAAAAACCAATACAACGCCCACCCGGAACAATATATAAAGCTAAACGAACCGTTCACTGGGTACTTATCCGTACGAAAATCCCTATTGATTTACCTGTTTTTAAAAGGAAATAAAATGTGAAAAAAATATTTCTACATCCCATGGCCTTTCCCAACCATTTAAATTTTTCTCTTACAGGTCTAACACTTTCAAAAAACCAATACAACGCCCACCCGGAACAATATATAAAGCTAAACGAACCGTTCACTGGGTACTTATCCGTACGAAAATCCCTATTGATTTACCAGTTTTTAAAAGGAAGTAAAATGTGAAAAAAATATTTCTACATCCCATGGCCTTTCCCAACCATTTAAATTTTTCTCTTACAGGTCTAACACTTCCAAAAAACCAATACAACGCCCACCCGGAACAATATATAAAGCTAAACGAACCGTTCACTGGGTACTTATCCGTACGAAAAACCCTATTGATTTACCTGTTTTTACAAGGAAGTAAATGTGAAAAAAATATTTCTACATCCCATGGTTTTTCCCAACCATTTAAATTTTTCTCTTACAGGTCTAACACTTTCAAAAAAGCCATACAACGCCCACCCGGAACAATATATAAAGCTAAACGAACCGTTCACTGGGTACATATCCGTACGAAAATCCCTATTGATTTTCCTGTTTTTACATGGAAGTAAAATGTGAAAAAAATATTTCTACATCCATGGCCTTTCCCAACCATTTAAATTTTTCTCTTACAGGTCTAACACTTCCGAAAAACCAATACAACGCCCACCCGGAACAATATATAAAGCTAAACGAACCGTTCACTGGGCACTTATCCGTACGAAAAACCCTATTGATTTAACTGTTTTTACAAGGAAATAAAATGTGAAAAAAATATTTCTACATCCCATGGCCTTTCCCAACCATTTAAATTTTTCTCTTACAGGTCTAACGCTTCCGAAAAACCAATACAACGCCCACCCGGAACAATATATAAAGCTAAACGAACCGTTCACTGGGTAGTATATCCGTACGAAAATCCCTATTGATTTTCCTGTTTTTATAAGGAAGTAAAATGTGAAAAAAATATTTCTACATCCCATGGCCTTTCCCAACCATTTAAATTTTTCTCTTACAGGTCTAACGCTTCCGAAAAACCAATACAACGCCCACCCGGAACAATATATAAAGCTAAACGAACCGTTCACTGGGTAGTATATCCGTACGAAAATCCCTATTGATTTTCCTGTTTTTATAAGGAAGTAAAATGTGAAAAAATATTTCTACATCCCATGGCCTTTCCCAACCATTTAAATTTTTCTCTTACAGGTCTAACACTTTCAAAAAACCAATACAACGCCCACCCGGAACAATATATAAAGCTAAACGAACCGTTCACTGGGTACTTATCCGTACGAAAATCCCTATTGATTTACCTGTTTTTAAAAGGAAATAAAATGTGAAAAAAATATTTCTACATCCCATGGCCTTTCCCAACCATTTAAATTTTTCTCTTAGAGGTCTAACACTTCTGAAAAACCAATACAACGCCCACCTGGAACAATATATAAAGCTAAACGAACCGTTCACTGGGTACTTATCCGTACAAAAAACCCTATTGATTTACCTGTTTTTACAAGGAAGTAAATGTGAAAAAAATATTTCTACATCCCATGGCCTTTCCCAACCATTTAAATTTTTCTCTTACAGGTCTAACACTTTCAAAAAACCAATACAACGCCCACCCGGAACAATATATAAAGCTAAACGAACCGTTCACTGGGTACTTATCCGTACGAAAATCCCTATTGATTTACCAGTTTTTAAAAGGAAGTAAAATGTGAAAAAAATATTTCTACATCCCATGGCCTTTCCCAACCATTTAAATTTTTCTCTTACAGGTCTAACACTTCCAAAAAACCAATACAACGCCCACCCGGAACAATATATAAAGCTAAACGAACCGTTCACTGGGTACTTATCCGTACGAAAATCCCTATTGATTTACCTGTTTTTAAAAGGAAATAAAATGTGAAAAAAATATTTCTACATCCCATGGCCTTTCCCAACCATTTAAATTTTTCTCTTAGAGGTCTAACACTTCTGAAAAACCAATACAACGCCCACCTGGAACAATATATAAAGCTAAACGAACCGTTCACTGGGTACTTATCCGTACGAAAAACCCTATTGATTTACCTGTTTTTACAAGGAAGTAAATGTGAAAAAAATATTTCTACATCCCATGGCCTTTCCCAACCATTTAAATTTTTCTCTTACAGGTCTAACACTTTCAAAAAACCAATACAACGCCCACCCGGAACAATATATAAAGCTAAACGAACCGTTCACTGGGTACTTATCCGTACGAAAATCCCTATTGATTTACCAGTTTTTAAAAGGAAGTAAAATGTGAAAAAAATATTTCTACATCCCATGGCCTTTCCCAACCATTTAAATTTTTCTCTTACAGGTCTAACACTTCCAAAAAACCAATACAACGCCCACCCGGAACAATATATAAAGCTAAACGAACCGTTCACTGGGTACTTATCCGTACGAAAAACCCTATTGATTTACCTGTTTTTACAAGGAAGTAAATGTGAAAAAAATATTTCTACATCCCATGGTTTTTCCCAACCATTTAAATTTTTCTCTTACAGGTCTAACACTTCCAAAAAACCAATACAACGCCCACCCGGAACAATATATAAAGCTAAACGAACCGTTCACTGGGTACTTATCCGTACGAAAATCCCTATTGATTTACCTGTTTTTAAAAGGAAATAAAATGTGAAAAAAATATTTCTACATCCCATGGCCTTTCCCAACCATTTAAATTTTTCTCTTACAGGTCTAACACTTTCAAAAAACCAATACAACGCCCACCCGGAACAATATATAAAGCTAAACGAACCGTTCACTGGGTACTTATCCGTACGAAAATCCCTATTGATTTACCAGTTTTTAAAAGGAAGTAAAATGTGAAAAAAATATTTCTACATCCCATGGCCTTTCCCAACCATTTAAATTTTTCTCTTACAGGTCTAACACTTCCAAAAAACCAATACAACGCCCACCCGGAACAATATATAAAGCTAAACGAACCGTTCACTGGGTACTTATCCGTACGAAAAACCCTATTGATTTACCTGTTTTTACAAGGAAGTAAATGTGAAAAAAATATTTCTACATCCCATGGTTTTTCCCAACCATTTAAATTTTTCTCTTACAGGTCTAACACTTTCAAAAAAGCCATACAACGCCCACCCGGAACAATATATAAAGCTAAACGAACCGTTCACTGGGTACATATCCGTACGAAAATCCCTATTGATTTTCCTGTTTTTACAAGGAAGTAAAATGTGAAAAAAATATTTCTACATCCATGGCCTTTCCCAACCATTTAAATTTTTCTCTTACAGGTCTAACACTTCCGAAAAACCAATACAACGCCCACCCGGAACAATATATAAAGCTAAACGAACCGTTCACTGGGCACTTATCCGTACGAAAAACCCTATTGATTTAACTGTTTTTACAAGGAAATAAAATGTGAAAAAAATATTTCTACATCCCATGGCCTTTCCCAACCATTTAAATTTTTCTCTTACAGGTCTAACGCTTCCGAAAAACCAATACAACGCCCACCCGGAACAATATATAAAGCTAAACGAACCGTTCACTGGGTAGTATATCCGTACGAAAATCCCTATTGATTTTCCTGTTTTTATAAGGAAGTAAAATGTGAAAAAATATTTCTACATCCCATGGCCTTTCCCAACCATTTAAATTTTTCTCTTACAGGTCTAACACTTCCAAAAAACCAATACAACGCCCACCCGGAACAATATATAAAGCTAAACGAACCGTTCACTGGGTACTTATCCGTACGAAAATCCCTATTGATTTACCTGTTTTTAAAAGGAAATAAAATGTGAAAAAAATATTTCTACATCCCATGGCCTTTCCCAACCATTTAAATTTTTCTCTTAGAGGTCTAACACTTCTGAAAAACCAATACAACGCCCACCTGGAACAATATATAAAGCTAAACGAACCGTTCACTGGGTACTTATCCGTACAAAAAACCCTATTGATTTACCTGTTTTTACAAGGAAGTAAATGTGAAAAAAATATTTCTACATCCCATGGCCTTTCCCAACCATTTAAATTTTTCTCTTACAGGTCTAACACTTTCAAAAAACCAATACAACGCCCACCCGGAACAATATATAAAGCTAAACGAACCGTTCACTGGGTACTTATCCGTACGAAAATCCCTATTGATTTACCAGTTTTTAAAAGGAAGTAAAATGTGAAAAAAATATTTCTACATCCCATGGCCTTTCCCAACCATTTAAATTTTTCTCTTACAGGTCTAACACTTCCAAAAAACCAATACAACGCCCACCCGGAACAATATATAAAGCTAAACGAACCGTTCACTGGGTACTTATCCGTACGAAAAACCCTATTGATTTACCTGTTTTTACAAGGAAGTAAATGTGAAAAAAATATTTCTACATCCCATGGCATTTCCCAACCATTTAAATTTTTCTCTTACAGGTCTAACACTTCCGAAAATCTAAAACAACGCCCACCCCGAACAATATATAGAGATAAACGAACCGTTCACTAGGTACTTATCCGTCCGAAAATCCCTATCGATTTTCCTGTTTTTACAAGGAAGTAAAATGTGAAAAAAATATTTCTACATCCCATGGCCTTTCCCAACCATTTAAATTTTTCTCTTACAGGTCTAACACTTCCGAAAAACCAAAACAATGCCCACCCGGAACAATATATAAAGCTAAACGAACCGTTCACTGGGCACTTATCTGTACGAAAAACCCTATCGATTTACCTGTTTTTACAAGGAAATAAAATGTGAAAAAATATTTCTACATCCCATGGCCTTTCCCAACCATTTAAATTTTTCTTTTACAGGTCTAACACTTCCGAAAAACCAAAACAACGCCCACCCGGAACAATATATAAAGCTAAACGAACGGTTCAATGGGTACTTATCCGTACGAAAATCCCCAATTGATTTTCCTGTTTTTACAAGGAAGTAAAATGTGAAAAAAATATTTCTACATCCCATGGCCTTTCCCAACCATTTAAATTTTTCTCTTACAGGTCTAACGCTTCCGAAAAACCAATACAACGCCCACCCGGAACAATATATAAAGCTAAACGAACCGTTCACTGTGTAGTATATCCGTACGAAAATCCCTATTGATTTTCCTGTTTTTATAAGGAAGTAAAATGTGAAAAAATATTTCTACATCCCATGGCCTTTCCCAACCATTTAAATTTTTCTCTTACAGGTCTAACACTTCCAAAAAACCAATACAACGCCCACCCGGAACAATATATAAAGCTAAACGAACCGTTCACTGGGTACTTATCCGTACGAAAATCCCTATTGATTTACCTGTTTTTAAAAGGAAATAAAATGTGAAAAAAATATTTCTACATCCCATGGCCTTTCCCAACCATTTAAATTTTTCTCTTAGAGGTCTAACACTTCTGAAAAACCAATACAACGCCCACCTGGAACAATATATAAAGCTAAACGAACCGTTCACTGGGTACTTATCCGTACAAAAAACCCTATTGATTTACCTGTTTTTACAAGGAAGTAAATGTGAAAAAAATATTTCTACATCCCATGGCCTTTCCCAACCATTTAAATTTTTCTCTTACAGGTCTAACACTTTCAAAAAACCAATACAACGCCCACCCGGAACAATATATAAAGCTAAACGAACCGTTCACTGGGTACTTATCCGTACGAAAATCCCTATTGATTTACCAGTTTTTAAAAGGAAGTAAAATGTGAAAAAAATATTTCTACATCCCATGGCCTTTCCCAACCATTTAAATTTTTCTCTTACAGGTCTAACACTTCCAAAAAACCAATACAACGCCCACCCGGAACAATATATAAAGCTAAACGAACCGTTCACTGGGTACTTATCCGTACGAAAAACCCTATTGATTTACCTGTTTTTACAAGGAAGTAAATGTGAAAAAAATATTTCTACATCCCATGGCCTTTCCCAACCATTTAAATTTTTCTCTTACAGGTCTAACACTTCCGAAAATCTAAAACAACGCCCACCCCGAACAATATATAGAGATAAACGAACCGTTCACTAGGTACTTATCCGTCCGAAAATCCCTATCGATTTTCCTGTTTTTACAAGGAAGTAAAATGTGAAAAAAATATTTCTACATCCCATGGCCTTTCCCAACCATTTAAATTTTTCTCTTACAGGTCTAACACTTCCGAAAAACCAAAACAATGCCCACCCGGAACAATATATAAAGCTAAACGAACCGTTCACTGGGCACTTATCCGTACGAAAAACCCTATCGATTTACCTGTTTTTACAAGGAAATAAAATGTGAAAAAAATATTTCTACATCCCATGGCCTTTCCCAACCATTTAAATTTTTCTTTTACAGGTCTAACACTTCCGAAAAACCAAAACAACGCCCACCCGGAACAATATATAAAGCTAAACGAACGGTTCAATGGGTACTTATCCGTACGAAAATCCCCAATTGATTTTCCTGTTTTTACAAGGAAGTAAAATGTGAAAAAAATATTTCTACATCCCATGGCCTTTCCCAACCATTTAAATTTTTCTCTTACAGGTCTAACACTTCCGAAAAAACAATACAACGCCCACCCGGAACAATATATAAAGCTAAACGAACCGTTCACTGGGTACTTATCCGTACGAAAAACCCTATTGATTTACCTGTTTTTACAAGGAAGTAAATGTGAAAAAAATATTTCTACATCCCATGGCCTTTCCCAACCATTTAAATTTTTCTCTTACAGGTCTAACACTTCCGAAAAACCAATACAACGCCCACCCGGAAGAATATATAAAGATAAACGAACCGTTCACTGGGCACTTATCCGTACGAAAAACCCTATAGATTTACCTGTTTTTACAAGGAAATAAAATGTGAAAAAATATTTCTACATCCCATGGCCTTTCCCAACCATTTAAATTTTTTTCTTACAGGTCTAACGCTTCCGAAAAACCAATACAACGCCCACCCGGAACAATATATAAAGCTAAACGAACCGTTCACTGGGTACATATCCGTACGAAAATCCCTATTGATTTTCCTGTTTTTACAAGGAAGTAAAATGTGAAAAAAATATTTCTACATCCCATGGCCTTTCCCAACCATTTAAATTTTTCTCTTACAGGTCGCACACTTCCGAAAAACCAATACAACGCCCACCCGGAACAATATATAAAGCTAAACGAACCGTTCACTGGGCACTTATCCGTACGAAAAACCCTATTGATTTACCTGTTTTTACAAGGAAATAAAATGTGAAAAAAATATTTCTACATCCCATGGCCTTTCCCAACCATTTAAATTTTTCTCTTACAGGTCTAACGCTTCCGAAAAACCAATAGAACGCCCACCCGGAACAATATATAAAGCTAAACGAAACGTTCACTGGGTACATATCCGTACGAAAATCCCTATTGATTTTCCTGTTTTTATAAGGAAGTAAAATGTGAAAAAAATATTTCTACATCCCATGGCCTTTCCCAACCATTTAAATTTTTCTCTTACAGGTCTAACACTTCCAAAAAACCAATACAACGCCCACCCGGAACAATATATAAAGCTAAACGAACCGTTCACTGGGTACTTATCCGTACGAAAAACCCTATTGATTTACCTGTTTTTACAAGGAAGTAAATGTGAAAAAAATATTTCTACATCCCATGGCCTTTCCCAACCATTTAAATTTTTCTCTTACAGGTCTAACACTTTCAAAAAAGCAATACAACGCCCACCCGGAACAATATATAAAGCTAAACGAACCGTTCACTGGGTACATATCCGTACGAAAATGCCTATTGATTTTCCTGTTTTCACAAGGAAGTAAAATGTGAAAAAAATATTTCTACATCCATGGCCTTTCCCAACCATTTAAATTTTTTCTTACAGGTCTAACACTTCCGAAAAACCAATACAACGCCCACCCGGAACAACATATAAAGCTAAACGAACCGTTCACTGGGCACTTATCCGTACGAAAAACCCTATTGATTTAACTGTTTTTACAAGGAAATAAAATGTGAAAAAAATATTTCTACATCCCATGGCCTTTCCCAACCATTTAAATTTTTCTCTTACAGGTCTAACGCTTCCGAAAAACCAATACAACGCCCACCCGGAACAATATATAAAGCTAAACGAACCGTTCACTGGGTAGTATATCCGTACGAAAATCCCTATTGATTTACCAGTTTTTAAAAGGAAGTAAAATGTGAAAAAAATATTTCTACATCCCATGGCCTTTCCCAACCATTTAAATTTTTCTCTTACAGGTCTAACACGTCCGAAAAACCAATACAACGCCCACCCGGAACAATATATAAAGCTAAACGAACCGTTCACTGGTCACTTATCCGTACGAAAAACCCTATTGATTTACCTGTATTTACAAGAAAATAAAATGTGAAAAAAATATTTCTACATCCCATGGCCTTTCCCAACCATTTAAATTTTTCTCTTACAGGTCTAACGCTTCCGAAAAACCAATACAACGCCCACCCGGAACAATATATAAAGCTAAACGAAACGTTCACTGGGTACATATCCGTACGAAAATCCCTATTGATTTTCCTGTTTTTATAAGGAAGTAAAATGTGAAAAAAATATTTCTACATCCCATGGCCTTTCCCAACCATTTAAATTTTTCTCTTACAGGTCTAACACTTCCAAAAAACCAATACAACGCCCACCCGGAACAATATATAAAGCTAAACGAACCGTTCACTGGGTACTTATCCGTACGAAAATCCCTATTGATTTACCTGTTTTTAAAAGGAAATAAAATGTGAAAAAAATATTTCTACATCCCATGGCCTTTCCCAACCATTTAAATTTTTCTCTTAGAGGTCTAACACTTCTGAAAAACCAATACAACGCCCACCTGGAACAATATATAAAGCTAAACGAACCGTTCACTGGGTACTTATCCGTACGAAAAACCCTATTGATTTACCTGTTTTTACAAGGAAGTAAATGTGAAAAAAATATTTCTACATCCCATGGCCTTTCCCAACCATTTAAATTTTTCTCTTACAGGTCTAACACTTTCAAAAAACCAATACAACGCCCACCCGGAACAATATATAAAGCTAAACGAACCGTTCACTGGGTACTTATCCGTACGAAAATCCCTATTGATTTACCAGTTTTTAAAAGGAAGTAAAATGTGAAAAAAATATTTCTACATCCCATGGCCTTTCCCAACCATTTAAATTTTTCTCTTACAGGTCTAACACTTCCAAAAAACCAATACAACGCCCACCCGGAACAATATATAAATCTAAACGAACCGTTCACAGGGTACTTATCCGTACGAAAAACCCTATTGATTTACCTGTTTTTACAAGGAAGTAAATGTGAAAAAAATATTTCTACATCCCATGGTTTTTCCCAACCATTTAAATTTTTCTCTTACAGGTCTAACACTTCCAAAAAACCAATACAACGCCCACCCGGAACAATATATAAAGCTAAACGAACCGTTCACTGGGTACTTATCCGTACGAAAATCCCTATTGATTTACCTGTTTTTAAAAGGAAATAAAATGTGAAAAAAATATTTCTACATCCCATGGCCTTTCCCAACCATTTAAATTTTTCTCTTACAGGTCTAACACTTTCAAAAAACCAATACAACGCCCACCCGGAACAATATATAAAGCTAAACGAACCGTTCACTGGGTACTTATCCGTACGAAAATCCCTATTGATTTACCAGTTTTTAAAAGGAAGTAAAATGTGAAAAAAATATTTCTACATCCCATGGCCTTTCCCAACCATTTAAATTTTTCTCTTACAGGTCTAACACTTCCAAAAAACCAATACAACGCCCACCCGGAACAATATATAAAGCTAAACGAACCGTTCACTGGGTACTTATCCGTACGAAAAACCCTATTGATTTACCTGTTTTTACAAGGAAGTAAATGTGAAAAAAATATTTCTACCTCCCATGGTTTTTCCCAACCATTTAAATTTTTCTCTTACAGGTCTAACACTTTCAAAAAAGCCATACAACGCCCACCCGGAACAATATATAAAGCTAAACGAACCGTTCACTGGGTACATATCCGTACGAAAATCCCTATTGATTTTCCTGTTTTTACAAGGAAGTAAAATGTGAAAAAAATATTTCTACATCCATGGCCTTTCCCAACCATTTAAATTTTTCTCTTACAGGTCTAACACTTCCGAAAAACCAATACAACGCCCACCCGGAACAATATATAAAGCTAAACGAACCGTTCACTGGGCACTTATCCGTACGAAAAACCCTATTGATTTAACTGTTTTTACAAGGAAATAAAATGTGAAAAAAATATTTCTACATCCCATGGCCTTTCCCAACCATTTAAATTTTTCTCTTACAGGTCTAACGCTTCCGAAAAACCAATACAACGCCCACCCGGAACAATATATAAAGCTAAACGAACCGTTCACTGGGTAGTATATCCGTACGAAAATCCCTATTGATTTTCCTGTTTTTATAAGGAAGTAAAATGTGAAAAAATATTTCTACATCCCATGGCCTTTCCCAACCATTTAAATTTTTCTCTTACAGGTCTAACACTTCCAAAAAACCAATACAACGCCCACCCGGAACAATATATAAAGCTAAACGAACCGTTCACTGGGTACTTATCCGTACGAAAATCCCTATTGATTTACCTGTTTTTAAAAGGAAATAAAATGTGAAAAAAATATTTCTACATCCCATGGCCTTTCCCAACCATTTAAATTTTTCTCTTAGAGGTCTAACACTTCTGAAAAACCAATACAACGCCCACCTGGAACAATATATAAAGCTAAACGAACCGTTCACTGGGTACTTATCCGTACAAAAAACCCTATTGATTTACCTGTTTTTACAAGGAAGTAAATGTGAAAAAAATATTTCTACATCCCATGGCCTTTCCCAACCATTTAAATTTTTCTCTTACAGGTCTAACACTTTCAAAAAACCAATACAACGCCCACCCGGAACAATATATAAAGCTAAACGAACCGTTCACTGGGTACTTATCCGTACGAAAATCCCTATTGATTTACCAGTTTTTAAAAGGAAGTAAAATGTGAAAAAAATATTTCTACATCCCATGGCCTTACCCAACCATTTAAATTTTTCTCTTACAGGTCTAACACTTCCAAAAAACCAATACAACGCCCACCCGGAACAATATATAAAGCTAAACGAACCGTTCACTGGGTACTTATCCGTACGAAAAACCCTATTGATTTACCTGTTTTTACAAGGAAGTAAATGTGAAAAAAATATTTCTACATCCCATGGCCTTTCCCAACCATTTAAATTTTTCTCTTACAGGTCTAACACTTCGGAAAATCTAAAACAACGCCCACCCCGAACAATATATAGAGATAAACGAACCGTTCACTAGGTACTTATCCGTCCGAAAATCCCTATCGATTTTCCTGTTTTTACAAGGAAGTAAAATGTGAAAAAAATATTTCTACATCCCATGGCCTTTCCCAACCATTTAAATTTTTCTCTTACAGGTCTAACACTTCCGAAAAACCAAAACAATGCCCACCCGGAACAATATATAAAGCTAAACGAACCGTTCACTGGGCACTTATCCGTACGAAAAACCCTATCGATTTACCTGTTTTTACAAGGAAATAAAATGTGAAAAAAATATTTCTACATCCCATGGCCTTTCCCAACCATTTAAATTTTTCTTTTACAGGTCTAACACTTCCGAAAAACCAAAACAACGCCCACCCGGAACAATATATAAAGCTAAACGAACGGTTCAATGGGTACTTATCCGTACGAAAATCCCCAATAGATTTTCCTGTTTTTACAAGGAAGTAAAATGTGAAAAAAATATTTCTACATCCCATGGCCTTTCCCAACCATTTAAATTTTTCTCTTACAGGTCTAACACTTCCGAAAAAACAATACAACGCCCACCCAGAACAATATATAAAGCTAAACGAACGGTTCACTGGGTACTTATCCGTACGAAAAACCCTATTGATTTACCTGTTTTTAACCAGGAAGTAAATGTGAAAAAAATATTTCTACATCCCATGGCCTTTCCCAACCATTTAAATTTTTCTCTTACAGGTCTAACACTTCCGAAAAACCAATACAACGCCCACCCGGAAGAATATATAAAGATAAACGAACCGTTCACTGGGCACTTATCCGTACGAAAAACCCTATAGATTTACCTGTTTTTACAAGGAAATAAAATGTGAAAAAATATTTCTACATCCCATGGCCTTTCCCAACCATTTAAATTTTTTTCTTACAGGTCTAACGCTTCCGAAAAACCAATACAACGCCCACCCGGAACAATATATAAAGCTAAACGAACCGTTCACTGGGTACATATCCGTACGAAAATCCCTATTGATTTTCCTGTTTTTACAAGGAAGTAAAATGTGAAAAAAATATTTCTACATCCCATGGCCTTTCCCAACCATTTAAATTTTTCTCTTACAGGTCTAACACTTCCGAAAAACCAATACAACGCCCACCCGGAACAATATATAAAGCTAAACGAACCGTTCACTGGGCACTTATCCGTACGAAAAACCCTATTGATTTACCTGTTTTTACAAGGAAATAAAATGTGAAAAAAATATTTCTACATCCCATGGCCTTTCCCAACCATTTAAATTTTTCTCTTACAGGTCTAACACTTCCGAAAATCTAAAACAACGCCCACCCCGAACAATATATAGAGATAAACGAACCGTTCACTAGGTACTTATCCGTCCGAAAATCCCTATCGATTTTCCTGTTTTTACAAGGAAGTAAAATGTGAAAAAAATATTTCTACATCCCATGGCCTTTCCCAACCATTTAAATTTTTCTCTTACAGGTCTAACACTTCCGAAAAACCAAAACAATGCCCACCCGGAACAAAATATAAAGCTAAACGAACCGTTCACTGGGCACTTATCCGTACGAAAAACCCTATCGATTTACCTGTTTTTACAAGGAAATAAAATGTGAAAAAAATATTTCTACATCCCATGGCCTTTCCCAACCATTTAAATTTTTCTTTTACAGGTCTAACACTTCCGAAAAACCAAAACAACGCCCACCCGGAACAATACATAAAGCTAAACGAACGGTTCAATGGGTACTTATCCGTACGAAAATCCCCAATTGATTTTCCTGTTTTTACAAGGAAGTAAAATGTGAAAAAAATATTTCTACATCCCATGGCCTTTCCCAACCATTTAAATTTTTCTCTTACAGGTCGAACACTTCCGAAAAAACAATACAACGCCCACCCGGAACAATATATAAAGCTAAACGAACGGTTCACTGGGTACTTATCCGTACGAAAAACCCTATTGATTTACCTGTTTTTACAAGGAAGTAAATGTGAAAAAAAAAATTTCTACATCCCATGGCCTTTCCCAACCATTTAAATTTTTCTCTTACAGGTCTAACACTTCCGAAAAACCAATACAACGCCCACCCGGAAGACTATATAAAGATAAACGAACCGTTCACTGGGCACTTATCCGTACGAAAAACCCTATAGATTTACCTGTTTTTACAAGGAAATAAAATGTGAAAAAATATTTCTACATCCCATGGCCTTTCCCAACCATTTAAATTTTTTTCTTACAGGTCTAACGCTTCCGAAAAACCAATACAACGCCCACCCGGAACAATATATAAAGCTAAACGAACCGTTCACTGGGTACATATCCGTACGAAAATCCCTATTGATTTTCCTGTTTTTACAAGGAAGTAAAATGTGAAAAAAATATTTCTACATCCCATGGCCTTTCCCAACCATTTAAATTTTTCTCTTACAGGTCTAACACTTCCGAAAAACCAATACAACGCCCACCCGGAACAATATATAAAGCTAAACGAACCGTTCACTGGGCACTTATCCGTACGAAAAACCCTATTGATTTACCTGTTTTTACAAGGAAATAAAATGTGAAAAAAATATTTCTACATCCCATGGCCTTTCCCAACCATTTAAATTTTTCTCTTACAGGTCTAACGCTTCCGAAAAACCAATAGAACGCCCACCCGGAACAATATATAAAGCTAAACGAAACGTTCACTGGGTACATATCCGTACGAAAATCCCTATTGATTTTCCTGTTTTTATAAGGAAGTAAAATGTGAAAAAAATATTTCTACATCCCATGGCCTTTCCCAACCATTTAAATTTTTCTCTTACAGGTCTAACACTTCCAAAAAACCAATACAACGCCCACCCGTAACAATATATAAAGCTAAACGAACCGTTCACTGGGTACTTATCCGTACGAAAAACCCTATTGATTTACCTGTTTTTACAAGGAAGTAAATGTGAAAAAAATATTTCTACATCCCATGGCCTTTCCCAACCATTTAAATTTTTCTCTTACAGGTCTAACACTTTCAAAAAAGCAATACAACGCCCACCCGGAACAATATATAAAGCTAAACGAACCGTTCACTGGGTACTTATCCGTACAAAAAACCCTATTGATTTACCTGTTTTTACAAGGAAGTAAATGTGAAAAAAATATTTCTACATCCCATGGCCTTTCCCAACCATTTAAATTTTTCTCTTACAGGTCTAACACTTTCAAAAAACCAATACAACGCCCACCCGGAACAATATATAAAGCTAAACGAACCGTTCACTGGGTACTTATCCGTACGAAAATCCCTATTGATTTACCAGTTTTTAAAAGGAAGTAAAATGTGAAAAAAATATTTCTACATCCCATGGCCTTTCCCAACCATTTAAATTTTTCTCTTACAGGTCTAACACGTCCGAAAAACCAATACAACGCCCACCCGGAACAATATATAAAGCTAAACGAACCGTTCACTGGTCACTTATCCGTACGAAAAACCCTATTGATTTACCTGTATTTACAAGAAAATAAAATGTGAAAAAAATATTTCTACATCCCATGGCCTTTCCCAACCATTTAAATTTTTCTCTTACAGGTCTAACGCTTCCGAAAAACCAATACAACGCCCACCCGGAACAATATATAAAGCTAAACGAAACGTTCACTGGGTACATATCCGTACGAAAATCCCTATTGATTTTCCTGTTTTTATAAGGAAGTAAAATGTGAAAAAAATATTTCTACATCCCATGGCCTTTCCCAACCATTTAAATTTTTCTCTTACAGGTCTAACACTTCCAAAAAACCAATACAACGCCCACCCGGAACAATATATAAAGCTAAACGAACCGTTCACTGGGTACTTATCCGTACGAAAATCCCTATTGATTTAGCTGTTTTTAAAAGGAAATAAAATGTGAAAAAAATATTTCTACATCCCATGGCCTTTCCCAACCATTTAAATTTTTCTCTTACAGGTCTAACACTTTCAAAAAAGCAATACAACGCCCACCCGGAACAATATATAAAGCTAAACGAACCGTTCACTGGGTACATATCCGTACGAAAATCCCTATTGATTTACCTGTTTTTAAAAGGAAATAAAATGTGAAAAAAATATTTCTACATCCCATGGCCTTTCCCAACCATTTAAATTTTTCTCTTAGAGGTCTAACACTTCTGAAAAACCAATACAACGCCCACCCGGAACAATATATAAAGCTAAACGAACCGTTCACTGGGTACTTATCCGTACGAAAATCCCTATTGATTTAGCTGTTTTTAAAAGGAAATAAAATGTGAAAAAAATATTTCTACATCCCATGGCCTTTCCCAACCATTTAAATTTTTCTCTTACAGGTCTAACACTTCTGAAAAACCAATACAACGCCCACCCGGAACAATATATAAAGCTAAACGAACCGTTCACTGGGTACTTATCCATACGAAAAACCCTATTGATTTACCTGTTTTTACAAGGAAGTAAATGTGAAAAAAATATTTCTACATCCCATGGCCTTTCCCAACCATTTAAATTTTTCTCTTACAGGTCTAACGCTTCCGAAAAACCAATACAACGCCCACCCGGAACAATATATAAAGCTAAACGAACCGTTCACTGGGTAGTATATCCGTACGAAAATCCCTATTGATTTTCCTGTTTTTATAAGGAAGTAAAATGTGAAAAAAATATTTCTACATCCCATGGCCTTTCCCAACCATTTAAATTTTTCTCTTACAGGTCTAACACTTCCAAAAAACCAATACAACGCCCACCCGGAACAATATATAAAGCTAAACGAACCGTTCACTGGGTACTTATCCGTACGAAAATCCCTATTGATTTACCTGTTTTTAAAAGGAAATAAAATGTGAAAAAAATATTTCTACATCCCATGGCCTTTCCCAACCATTTAAATTTTTCTCTTAGAGGTCTAACACTTCCAAAAAACCAATACAACGCCCACCCGGAACAATATATAAAGCTAAACGAACCGTTCACTGGGTACTTATCCGTACGAAAATCCCTATTGATTTACCAGTTTTTAAAAGGAAGTAAAATGTGAAAAAAATATTTCTACATCCCATGGCCTTTCCCAACCATTTAAATTTTTCTCTTACAGGTCTAACACTTCCGAAAAAACAATACAACGCCCACCCGGAACAATATATAAAGCTAAACGAACGGTTCACTGGGTACTTATCCGTACGAAAAACCCTATTGATTTACCTGTTTTTACAAGGAAGTAAATGTGAAAAAAATATTTCTACATCCCATGGCCTTTCCCAACCATTTAAATTTTTCTCTTACAGGTCTAACACTTCCGAAAAACCAATACAACGCCCACCCGGAAGAATATATAAAGATAAACGAACCGTTCACTGGGTACTTATCCGTATGAAAATCCCTATCGATTTTCCTGTTTTTACAAGGAAGTAAAATGTGAAAAAATATTTCTACATCCCATGGCTTTTCCCAGCCATTTAAATTTTTCTCTTACAGGTCTAACACTTCCGAAAAACCAATACAACGCCCACCCTGAACAATGTATAAAGCTAAACAAACCGTTCACTGGGCACTTATCCGTACGAAAAACCCTATAGATTTACCTGTTTTTACAAGGAAATAAAATGTGAAAAAATATTTCTACATCCCATGGCCTTTCCCAACCATTTAAATTTTTTTCTTACAGGTCTAACGCTTCCGAAAAACCAATACAACGCCCACCCGGAACAATATATAAAGCTAAACGAACCGTTCACTGGGTACATATCCGTACGAAAATCCCTATTGATTTTCCTGTTTTTACAAGGAAGTAAAATGTGAAAAAAATATTTCTACATCCCATGGCCTTTCCCAACCATTTAAATTTTTCTCTTACAGGTCTAACACTTCCGAAAAACCAATACAACGCCCACCCGGAACAATATATAAAGCTAAACGAACCGTTCACTGGGCACTTATCCGTACGAAAAACCCTATTGATTTACCTGTTTTTACAAGGAAATAAAATGTGAAAAAAATATTTCTACATCCCATGGCCTTTCCCAACCATTTAAATTTTTCTCTTACAGGTCTAACGCTTCCGAAAAACCAATACAACGCCCACCCGGAACAATATATAAAGCTAAACGAAACGTTCACTGGGTACATATCCGTACGAAAATCCCTATTGATTTTCCTGTTTTTATAAGGAAGTAAAATGTGAAAAAAATATTTCTACATCCCATGGCCTTTCCCAACCATTTAAATTTTTCTCTTACAGGTCTAACACTTCCAAAAAACCAATACAACGCCCACCCGGAACAATATATAAAGCTAAACGAACCGTTCACTGGGTACTTATCCGTACGAAAAACCCTATTGATTTACCTGTTTTTACAAGGAAGTAAATGTGAAAAAAATATTTCTACATCCCATGGCCTTTCCCAACCATTTAAATTTTTCTCTTACAGGTCTAACACTTTCAAAAAAGCAATACAACGCCCACCCGGAACAATATATAAAGCTAAACGAACCGTTCACTGGGTACATATCCGTACGAAAATCCCTATTGATTTTCCTGTTTTTACAAGGAAGTAAAATGTGAAAAAAATATTTCTACATCCATGGCCTTTCCCAACCATTTAAATTTTTCTCTTACAGGTCTAACACTTCCGAAAAACCAATACAACGCCCACCCGGAACAATATATAAAGCTAAACGAACCGTTCACTGGGCACTTATCCGTACGAAAAACCCTATTGATTTACCTGTTTTTACAAGGAAATAAAATGTGAAAAAAATATTTCTACATCCCATGGCCTTTCCCAACCATTTAAATTTTTCTCTTACAGGTCTAACGCTTCCGAAAAACCAATAGAACGCCCACCCGGAACAATATATAAAGCTAAACGAAACGTTCACTGGGTACATATCCGTACGAAAATCCCTATTGATTTTCCTGTTTTTATAAGGAAGTAAAATGTGAAAAAAATATTTCTACATCCCATGGCCTTTCCCAACCATTTAAATTTTTCTCTTACAGGTCTAACACTTCCAAAAAACCAATACAACGCCCACCCGGAACAATATATAAAGCTAAACGAACCGTTCACTGGGTACTTATCCGTACGAAAAACCCTATTGATTTACCTGTTTTTACAAGGAAGTAAATGTGAAAAAAATATTTCTACATCCCATGGCCTTTCCCAACCATTTAAATTTTTCTCTTACAGGTCTAACACTTTCAAAAAAGCAATACAACGCCCACCCGGAACAATATATAAAGCTAAACGAACCGTTCACTGGGTACATATCCGTACGAAAATCCCTATTGATTTTCCTGTTTTTACAAGGAAGTAAAATGTGAAAAAAATATTTCTACATCCATGGCCTTTCCCAACCATTTAAATTTTTCTCTTACAGGTCTAACACTTCCGAAAAACCAATACAACGCCCACCCGGAACAACATATAAAGCTAAACGAACCGTTCACTGGGCACTTATCCGTACGAAAAACCCTATTGATTTAACTGTTTTTACAAGGAAATAAAATGTGAAAAAAATATTTCTACATCCCATGGCCTTTCCCAACCATTTAAATTTTTCTCTTACAGGTCTAACGCTTCCGAAAAACCAATACAACGCCCACCCGGAACAATATATAAAGCTAAACGAACCGTTCACTGGGTAGTATATCCGTACGAAAATCCCTATTGATTTTCCTGTTTTTATAAGGAAGTAAAATGTGAAAAAAATATTTCTACATCCCATGGCCTTTCCCAACCATTTAAATTTTTCTCTTACAGGTCTAACACTTCCAAAAAACCAATACAACGCCCACCCGGAACAATATATAAAGCTAAACGAACCGTTCACTGGGTACTTATCCGTACGAAAATCCCTATTGATTTACCTGTTTTTAAAAGGAAATAAAATGTGAAAAAAATATTTCTACATCCCATGGCCTTTCCCAACCATTTAAATTTTTCTCTTACAGGTCTAACACTTCTGAAAAACCAATACAACGCCCACCTGGAACAATATATAAAGCTAAACGAACCGTTCACTAGGTACTTATCCGTACGAAAAACCCTATTGATTTACCTGTTTTTACAAGGAAGTAAATGTGAAAAAAATATTTCTACATCCCATGGCCTTTCCCAACCATTTAAATTTTTCTCTTACAGGTCTAACACTTTAAAAAAACCAATACAACGCCCACCCGGAACAATATATAAAGCTAAACGAACCGTTCACTGGGTACTTATCCGTACGAAAATCCCTATTGATTTACCAGTTTTTAAAAGGAAGTAAAATGTGAAAAAAATATTTCTACATCCCATGGCCTTTCCCAACCATTTAAATTTTTCTCTTACAGGTCTAACACGTCCGAAAAACCAATACAACGCCCACCCGGAACAATATATAAAGCTAAACGAACCGTTCACTGGTCACTTATCCGTACCAAAAACCCTATTGATTTACCTGTTTTTACAAGGAAATAAAATGTGAAAAAAATATTTCTACATCCCATGGCCTTTCCCAACCATTTAAATTTTTCTCTTACAGGTCTAACGCTTCCGAAAAACCAATAGAACGCCCACCCGGAACAATATATAAAGCTAAACGAAACGTTCACTGGGTACATATCCGTACGAAAATCCCTATTGATTTTCCTGTTTTTATAAGGAAGTAAAATGTGAAAAAAATATTTCTACATCCCATGGCCTTTCCCAACCATTTAAATTTTTCTCTTACAGGTCTAACACTTCCAAAAAACCAATACAACGCCTACCCGGAACAATATATAAAGCTAAACGAACCGTTCACTGGGTACTTATCCGTACGAAAAACCCTATTGATTTACCTGTTTTTACAAGGAAGTAAATGTGAAAAAAATATTTCTACATCCCATGGCCTTTCCCAACCATTTAAATTTTTCTCTTACAGGTCTAACACTTTCAAAAAAGCAATACAACGCCCACCCGGAACAATATATAAAGCTAAACGAACCGTTCACTGGGTACATATCCGTACGAAAATCCCTATTGATTTTCCTGTTTTTACAAGGAAGTAAAATGTGAAAAAAATATTTCTACATCCATGGCCTTTCCCAACCATTTAAATTTTTCTCTTACAGGTCTAACACTTCCGAAAAACCAATACAACGCCCACCCGGAACAACATATAAAGCTAAACGAACCGTTCACTGGGCACTTATCCGTACGAAAAACCCTATTGATTTAACTGTTTTTACAAGGAAATAAAATGTGAAAAAAATATTTCTACATCCCATGGCCTTTCCCAACCATTTAAATTTTTCTCTTACAGGTCTAACGCTTCCGAAAAACCAATACAACGCCCACCCGGAACAATATATAAAGCTAAACGAACCGTTCACTGGGTAGTATATCCGTACGAAAATCCCTATTGATTTTCCTGTTTTTATAAGGAAGTAAAATGTGAAAAAAATATTTCTACATCCCATGGCCTTTCCCAACCATTTAAATTTTTCTCTTACAGGTCTAACACTTCCAAAAAACCAATACAACGCCCACCCGGAACAATATATAAAGCTAAACGAACCGTTCACTGGGTACTTATCCGTACGAAAATCCCTATTGATTTACCTGTTTTTAAAAGGAAATAAAATGTGAAAAAAATATTTCTACATCCCATGGCCTTTCCCAACCATTTAAATTTTTCTCTTAGAGGTCTAACACTTCTGAAAAACCAATACAACGCCCACCTGGAACAATATATAAAGCTAAACGAACCGTTCACTAGGTACTTATCCGTACGAAAAACCCTATTGATTTACCTGTTTTTACAAGGAAGTAAATGTGAAAAAAATATTTCTACATCCCATGGCCTTTCCCAACCATTTAAATTTTTCTCTTACAGGTCTAACACTTTAAAAAAACCAATACAACGCCCACCCGGAACAATATATAAAGCTAAACGAACCGTTCACTGGGTACTTATCCGTACGAAAATCCCTATTGATTTACCAGTTTTTAAAAGGAAGTAAAATGTGAAAAAAATATTTCTACATCCCATGGCCTTTCCCAACCATTTAAATTTTTCTCTTACAGGTCTAACACGTCCGAAAAACCAATACAACGCCCACCCGGAACAACATATAAAGCTAAACGAACCGTTCACTGGTCACTTATCCGTACCAAAAACCCTATTGATTTACCTGTATTTACAAGAAAATAAAATGTGAAAAAAATATTTCTACATCCCATGGCCTTTCCCAACCATTTAAATTTTTCTCTTACAGGTCTAACGCTTCCGAAAAACCAATACAACGCCCACCCGGAACAATATATAAAGCTAAACGAAACGTTCACTGGGTACATATCCGTACGAAAATCCCTATTGATTTTCCTGTTTTTATAAGGAAATAAAATGTGAAAAAATATTTCTACATCCCATGGCCTTTCCCAACCATTTAAATTTTTCTCTTACAGGTCTAACACTTCCAAAAAACCAATACAACGCCCACCCGGAACAATATATAAAGCTAAACGAACCGTTCACTGGGTACTTATCCGTACGAAAATCCCTATTGATTTAGCTGTTTTTAAAAGGAAATAAAATGTGAAAAAAATATTTCTACATCCCATGGCCTTTCCCAACCATTTAAATTTTTCTCTTACAGGTCTAACACTTCTGAAAAACCAATACAACGCCCACCCGGAACAATATATAAAGCTAAACGAACCGTTCACTGGGTACTTATCCATACGAAAAACCCTATTGATTTACCTGTTTTTACAAGGAAGTAAATGTGAAAAAAATATTTCTACATCCCATGGCCTTTCCCAACCATTTAAATTTTTCTCTTACAGGTCTAACGCTTCCGAAAAACCAATACAACGCCCACCCGGAACAATATATAAAGCTAAACGAACCGTTCACTGGGTAGTATATCCGTACGAAAATCCCTATTGATTTTCCTGTTTTTATAAGGAAGTAAAATGTGAAAAAAATATTTCTACATCCCATGGCCTTTCCCAACCATTTAAATTTTTCTCTTACAGGTCTAACACTTCCAAAAAACCAATACAACGCCCACCCGGAACAATATATAAAGCTAAACGAACCGTTCACTGGGTACTTATCCGTACGAAAATCCCTATTGATTTACCTGTTTTTAAAAGGAAATAAAATGTGAAAAAAATATTTCTACATCCCATGGCCTTTCCCAACCATTTAAATTTTTCTCTTAGAGGTCTAACACTTCTGAAAAACCAATACAACGCCCACCTGGAACAATATATAAAGCTAAACGAACCGTTCACTGGGTACTTATCCGTACGAAAAACCCTATTGATTTACCTGTTTTTACAAGGAAGTAAATGTGAAAAAAATATTTCTACATCCCATGGCCTTTCCCAACCATTTAAATTTTTCTCTTACAGGTCTAACACTTTCAAAAAACCAATACAACGCCCACCCGGAACAATATATAAAGCTAAACGAACCGTTCACTGGGTACTTATCCGTACGAAAATCCCTATTGATTTACCAGTTTTTAAAAGGAAGTAAAATGTGAAAAAAATATTTCTACATCCCATGGCCTTTCCCAACCATTTAAATTTTTCTCTTACAGGTCTAACACTTCCGAAAAAACAATACAACGCCCACCCGGAACAATATATAAAGCTAAACGAACGGTTCACTGGGTACTTATCCGTACGAAAAACCCTATTGATTTACCTGTTTTTACAAGGAAGTAAATGTGAAAAAAATATTTCTACATCCCATGGCCTTTCCCAACCATTTAAATTTTTCTCTTACAGGTCTAACACTTCCGAAAAACCAATACAACGCCCACCCGGAAGAATATATAAAGATAAACGAACCGTTCACTGGGTACTTATCCGTATGAAAATCCCTATCGATTTTCCTGTTTTTACAAGGAAGTAAAATGTGAAAAAATATTTCTACATCCCATGGCTTTTCCCAGCCATTTAAATTTTTCTCTTACAGGTCTAACACTTCCGAAAAAACAATACAACGCCCACCCTGAACAATGTATAAAGCTAAACAAACCGTTCACTGGGCACTTATCCGTACGAAAAACCCTATAGATTTACCTGTTTTTACAAGGAAATAAAATGTGAAAAAATATTTCTACATCCCATGGCCTTTCCCAACCATTTAAATTTTTTTCTTACAGGTCTAACGCTTCCGAAAAACCAATACAACGCCCACCCGGAACAATATATAAAGCTAAACGAACCGTTCACTGGGTACATATCCGTACGAAAATCCCTATTGATTTTCCTGTTTTTACAAGGAAGTAAAATGTGAAAAAAATATTTCTACATCCCATGGCCTTTCCCAACAATTTAAATTTTTCTCTTACAGGTCTAACACTTCCGAAAAACCAATACAACGCCCACCCGGAACAATATATAAAGCTAAACGAACCGTTCACTGGGCACTTATCCGTACGAAAAACCCTATTGATTTACCTGTTTTTACAAGGAAATAAAATGTGAAAAAAATATTTCTACATCCCATGGCCTTTCCCAACCATTTAAATTTTTCTCTTACAGGTCTAACGCTTCCGAAAAACCAATACAACGCCCACCCGGAACAATATATAAAGCTAAACGAAACGTTCACTGGGTACATATCCGTACGAAAATCCCTATTGATTTTCCTGTTTTTATAAGGAAGTAAAATGTGAAAAAAATATTTCTACATCCCATGGCCTTTCCCAACCATTTAAATTTTTCTCTTACAGGTCTAACACTTCCAAAAAACCAATACAACGCCCACCCGGAACAATATATAAAGCTAAACGAACCGTTCACTGGGTACTTATCCGTACGAAAAACCCTATTGATTTACCTGTTTTTACAAGGAAGTAAATGTGAAAAAAATATTTCTACATCCCATGGCCTTTCCCAACCATTTAAATTTTTCTCTTACAGGTCTAACACTTTCAAAAAAGCAATACAACGCCCACCCGGAACAATATATAAAGCTAAACGAACCGTTCACTGGGTACATATCCGTACGAAAATCCCTATTGATTTTCCTGTTTTTACAAGGAAGTAAAATGTGAAAAAAATATTTCTACATCCATGGCCTTTCCCAACCATTTAAATTTTTCTCTTACAGGTCTAACACTTCCGAAAAACCAATACAACGCCCACCCGGAACAATATATAAAGCTAAACGAACCGTTCACTGGTCACTTATCCGTACGAAAAACCCTATTGATTTACCTGTATTTACAAGAAAATAAAATGTGAAAAAAATATTTCGACATCCCATGGCCTTTCCCAACCATTTAAATTTTTCTCTTACAGGTCTAACGCTTCCGAAAAACCAATACAACGCCCACCCGGAACAATATATAAAGCTAAACGAAACGTTCACTGGGTACATATCCGTACGAAAATCCCTATTGATTTTCCTGTTTTTATAAGGAAGTAAAATGTGAAAAAAATATTTCTACATCCCATGGCCTTTCCCAACCATTTAAATTTTTCTCTTACAGGTCTAACACTTCCAAAAAACCAATACAACGCCCACCCGGAACAATATATAAAGCTAAACGAACCGTTCACTGGGTACTTATCCGTACGAAAATCCCTATTGATTTAGCTGTTTTTAAAAGGAAATAAAATGTGAAAAAAATATTTCTACATCCCATGGCCTTTCCCAACCATTTAAATTTTTCTCTTACAGGTCTAACACTTCTGAAAAACCAATACAACGCCCACCCGGAACAATATATAAAGCTAAACGAACCGTTCACTGGGTACTTATCCATACGAAAAACCCTATTGATTTACCTGTTTTTACAAGGAAGTAAATGTGAAAAAAATATTTCTACATCCCATGGCCTTTCCCAACCATTTAAATTTTTCTCTTACAGGTCTAACGCTTCCGAAAAACCAATACAACGCCCACCCGGAACAATATATAAAGCTAAACGAACCGTTCACTGGGTAGTATATCCGTACGAAAATCCCTATTGATTTTCCTGTTTTTATAAGGAAGTAAAATGTGAAAAAAATATTTCTACATCCCATGGCCTTTCCCAACCATTTAAATTTTTCTCTTACAGGTCTAACACTTCCAAAAAACCAATACAACGCCCACCCGGAACAATATATAAAGCTAAACGAACCGTTCACTGGGTACTTATCCGTACGAAAATCCCTATTGATTTACCTGTTTTTAAAAGGAAATAAAATGTGAAAAAAATATTTCTACATCCCATGGCCTTTCCCAACCATTTAAATTTTTCTCTTAGAGGTCTAACACTTCTGAAAAACCAATACAACGCCCACCTGGAACAATATATAAAGCTAAACGAACCGTTCACTGGGTACTTATCCGTACGAAAAACCCTATTGATTTACCTGTTTTTACAAGGAAGTAAATGTGAAAAAAATATTTCTACATCCCATGGCCTTTCCCAACCATTTAAATTTTTCTCTTACAGGTCTAACACTTTCAAAAAACCAATACAACGCCCACCCGGAACAATATATAAAGCTAAACGAACCGTTCACTGGGTACTTATCCGTACGAAAATCCCTATTGATTTACCAGTTTTTAAAAGGAAGTAAAATGTGAAAAAAATATTTCTACATCCCATGGCCTTTCCCAACCATTTAAATTTTTCTCTTACAGGTCTAACACTTCCGAAAAACCAATACAACGCCCACCCGGAACAATATATAAAGCTAAACGAACCGTTCACTGGTCACTTATCCGTACGAAAAACCCTATTGATTTACCTGTTTTTACAAGAAAATAAAATGTGAAAAAAATATTTCTACATCCCATGGCCTTTCCCAACCATTTAAATTTTTCTCTTACAGGTCTAACGCTTCCGAAAAACCAATACAACGCCCACCCGGAACAATATATAAATCTAAACGAAACGTTCACTGGGTACATATCCGTACGAAAATCCCTATTGATTTTCCTGTTTTTATAAGGAAGTAAAATGTGAAAAAAATATTTCTACATCCCATGGCCTTTCCCAACCATTTAAATTTTTCTCTTACAGGTCTAACACTTCCAAAAAACCAATACAACGCCCACCCGGAACAATATATAAAGCTAAACGAACCGTTCACTGGGTACTTATCCGTACGAAAATCCCTATTGATTTACCTGTTTTTAAAAGGAAATAAAATGTGAAAAAAATATTTCCACATCCCATGGCCTTTCCCAACCATTTAAATTTTTCTCTTACAGGTCTAACACTTCTGAAAAACCAATACAACGCCCACCCGGAACAATATATAAAGCTAAACGAACCGTTCACTGGGTACTTATCCATATGAAAAACCCTATTGATTTACCTGTTTTTACAAGGAAGTAAATGTGAAAAAAATATTTCTACATCCCATGGCCTTTCCCAACCATTTAAATTTTTCTCTTACAGGTCTAACACTTTCAAAAAACCAATACAACGCCCACCCGGAACAATATATAAAGCTAAACGAACCGTTCACTGGGGACATATCCGTACGAAAATCCCTATTGATTTTCCTGTTTTTACAAGGAAGTAAAATGTGAAAAAAGTATTTCTACATCCATGGCCTTTCCCAACCATTTAAATTTTTCTCTTACAGGTCTAACACTTCCGAAAAACCAATACAACGCCCACCCGGAACAATATATAAAGCTAAACGAACCGTTCACTGGGCACTTATCCGTACGAAAAACCCTATTGATTTACCTGTTTTTACAAGGAAATAAAATGTGTAAAAAATATTTCTACATCCCATGGCCTTTCCCAACCATTTAAATTTTTCTCTTACAGGTCTAACGCTTCCGAAAAACCAATACAACGCCCACCCGGAACAATATATAAAGCTAAACGAACCGTTCACTGGGTACTTATCCATACGAAAAACCCTATTGATTTACCTGTTTTTACAAGGAAGTAAATGTGAAAAAAATATTTCTACATCCCATGGCCTTTCCCAACCATTTAAATTTTTCTCTTACAGGTCTAACACTTTCAAAAAACCAATACAACGACCACCCGGAACAATATATAAAGCTAAACGAACCGTTCACTGGGTACTTATCCGTACGAAAATCCCTATTGATTTACCAGTTTTTAAAAGGAAATAAAATGTGAAAAAAATATTTCTACATCCCATGGCCTTTCCCAACCATTTAAATTTTTCTCTTACAGGTCTAACACTTCTGAAAAACCAATACAACGCCCACCCGGAACAATATATAAAGCTAAACGAACCGTTCACTGGGTACTTATCCGTACGAAAAACCCTATTGATTTACCTGTTTTTATAAGGAAGTAAAATGTGAAAAAAATATTTCTACATCCCATGGCCTTTCCCAACCATTTAAATTTTTCTCTTACAGGTCTAACACTTCCAAAAAACCAATACAACGCCCACCCGGAACAATATATAAAGCTAAACGAACCGTTCACTGGGTACTTATCCGTACGAAAATCCCTATTGATTTACCTGTTTTTAAAAGGAAATAAAATGTGAAAAAAATATTTCTACATCCCATGGCCTTTCCCAACCATTTAAATTTTTCTCTTAGAGGTCTAACACTTCTGAAAAACCAATACAACGCCCACCTGGAACAATATATAAAGCTAAACGAACCGTTCACTGGGTACTTATCCGTACGAAAAACCCTATTGATTTACCTGTTTTTACAAGGAAGTAAATGTGAAAAAAATATTTCTACATCCCATGGCCTTTCCCAACCATTTAAATTTTTCTCTTACAGGTCTAACACTTCCGAAAAACCAATACAACGCCCACCCGGAACAATATATAAAGCTAAACGAACCGTTCACTGGGCACTTATCCGTACGAAAAACCCTATTGATTTACCTGTTTTTACAAGAAAATAAAATGTGAAAAAAATATTTCTACATCCCATGGCCTTTCCCAACCATTTAAATTTTTCTCTTACAGGTCTAACGCTTCCGAAAAACCAATACAACGCCCACCCGGAACAATATATAAAGCTAAACGAAACGTTCACTGGGTACATATCCGTACGAAAATCCCTATTGATTTTCCTGTTTTTATAAGGAAGTAAAATGTGAAAAAAATATTTCTACATCCCATGGCCTTTCCCAACCATTTAAATTTTTCTCTTACAGGTCTAACGCTTCCGAAAAACCAATACAACGCCCACCCGGAACAATATATAAAGCTAAACGAACCGTTCACTGGGTAGTATATCCGTACGAAAATCCCTATTGATTTTCCTGTTTTTATAAGGAAGTTAAATGTGAAAAAAATATTTCTACATCCCATGGCCTTTCCCAACCATTTAAATTTTTCTCTTAAAGGTCTAACACTTCCAAAAAACCAATACAACGCCCACCCGGAACAATATATCAAGCTAAACGAACCGTTCACTGGGTACTTATCCGTACGAAAATCCCTATTGATTTACCTGTTTTTAAAAGGAAATAAAATGTGAAAAAAATATTTCTACATCCCATGGCCTTTCCCAACCATTTAAATTTTTCTTTTACAGGTCTAACACTTCTGAAAAACCAATACAACGCCCACCCGGAACAATCTATAAAGCTAAACGAACCGTTCACTAGGTACTTATCCGTACGAAAAACCCTATTGATTTACCTGTTTTTACAAGGAAGAAAATGTGAAAAAAATATTTCTACATCCCATGGCCTTTCCCAACCATTTAAATTTTTCTCTTACAGGTCTAACACTTCCGAAAAACCAGTACAACGCCCACCCGGAACAATATATAAAGCTAAACGAACCGTTCACTGGGTACTTATCCGTACGAAAAACACTATTGATTTACCTGTTTTTACAAGGAAGTATATGTGAAAAAAATATTTCTACATCCCATGGCCTTTCCCAACCATTTAAATTTTTCTCTTACAGGTCTAACACTTCCGAAAAACCAATACAACGCCCACCCGGAACAATATATAAAGCTAAACGAACCGTTCACTGGGCACTTATCCGTACGAAAAACCCTATTGATTTACCTGTTTTTACAAGGAAATAAAATGTGTAAAAAATATTTCTACATCCCATGGCCTTTCCCAACCATTTAAATTTTTCTCTTACAGGTCTAACGCTTCCGAAAAACCAATACAACGCCCACCCGGAACAATATATAAAGCTAAACGAACCGTTCACTGGGTACTTATCCATACGAAAAACCCTATTGATTTACCTGTTTTTACAAGGAAGTAAATGTGAAAAAAATATTTCTACATCCCATGGCCTTTCCCAACCATTTAAATTTTTCTCTTACAGGTCTAACACTTTCAAAAAACCAATACAACGACCACCCGGAACAATATATAAAGCTAAACGAACCGTTCACTGGGTACTTATCCGTACGAAAATCCCTATTGATTTACCAGTTTTTAAAAGGAAATAAAATGTGAAAAAAATATTTCTACATCCCATGGCCTTTCCCAACCATTTAAATTTTTCTCTTACAGGTCTAACACTTCTGAAAAACCAATACAACGCCCACCCGGAACAATATATAAAGCTAAACGAACCGTTCACTGGGTACTTATCCGTACGAAAAACCCTATTGATTTACCTGTTTTTATAAGGAAGTAAAATGTGAAAAAAATATTTCTACATCCCATGGCCTTTCCCAACCATTTAAATTTTTCTCTTACAGGTCTAACACTTCCAAAAAACCAATACAACGCCCACCCGGAACAATATATAAAGCTAAACGAACCGTTCACTGGGTACTTATCCGTACGAAAATCCCTATTGATTTACCTGTTTTTAAAAGGAAATAAAATGTGAAAAAAATATTTCTACATCCCATGGCCTTTCCCAACCATTTAAATTTTTCTCTTAGAGGTCTAACACTTCTGAAAAACCAATACAACGCCCACCTGGAACAATATATAAAGCTAAACGAACCGTTCACTGGGTACTTATCCGTACGAAAAACCCTATTGATTTACCTGTTTTTACAAGGAAGTAAATGTGAAAAAAATATTTCTACATCCCATGGCCTTTCCCAACCATTTAAATTTTTCTCTTACAGGTCTAACACTTCCGAAAAACCAATACAACGCCCACCCGGAACAATATATAAAGCTAAACGAACCGTTCACTGGGCACTTATCCGTACGAAAAACCCTATTGATTTACCTGTTTTTACAAGAAAATAAAATGTGAAAAAAATATTTCTACATCCCATGGCCTTTCCCAACCATTTAAATTTTTCTCTTACAGGTCTAACGCTTCCGAAAAACCAATACAACGCCCACCCGGAACAATATATAAAGCTAAACGAAACGTTCACTGGGTACATATCGGTACGAAAATCCCTATTGATTTTCCTGTTTTTATAAGGAAGTAAAATGTGAAAAAAATATTTCTACATCCCATGGCCTTTCCCAACCATTTAAATTTTTCTCTTACAGGTCTAACGCTTCCGAAAAACCAATACAACGCCCACCCGGAACAATATATAAAGCTAAACGAACCGTTCACTGGGTAGTATATCCGTACGAAAATCCCTATTGATTTTCCTGTTTTTATAAGGAAGTTAAATGTGAAAAAAATATTTCTACATCCCATGGCCTTTCCCAACCATTTAAATTTTTCTCTTAAAGGTCTAACACTTCCAAAAAACCAATACAACGCCCACCCGGAACAATATATCAAGCTAAACGAACCGTTCACTGGGTACTTATCCGTACGAAAATCCCTATTGATTTACCTGTTTTTAAAAGGAAATAAAATGTGAAAAAAATATTTCTACATCCCATGGCCTTTCCCAACCATTTAAATTTTTCTTTTACAGGTCTAACACTTCTGAAAAACCAATACAACGCCCACCCGGAACAATCTATAAAGCTAAACGAACCGTTCACTAGGTACTTATCCGTACGAAAAACCCTATTGATTTACCTGTTTTTACAAGGAAGAAAATGTGAAAAAAATATTTCTACATCCCATGGCCTTTCCCAACCATTTAAATTTTTCTCTTACAGGTCTAACACTTCCGAAAAACCAGTACAACGCCCACCCGGAACAATATATAAAGCTAAACGAACCGTTCACTGGGTACTTATCCGTACGAAAAACACTATTGATTTACCTGTTTTTACAAGGAAGTATATGTGAAAAAAATATTTCTACATCCCATGGCCTTTCCCAACCATTTAAATTTTTCTCTTACAGGTGTAACACTTCCGAAAAACCAAAACAACGCCCACCCGGAACAATATATAAAGCTAAACGAACCGTTCACTGGGCACTTATCCGTACGAAAAACCCTATTGATTTACCTGTTTTTACAAGGAAATAAAATGTGAAAAAATATTTCTACATCCCATGGCCTTTCCCAACCTTTTAAATTTTTCTCTTACAGGTCTAACACTTCCGAAAAACCAAAACAACGCCCACCCGGAACAATATATAAAGCTAAACGAACGGTTCACTGGGTACTTATCCGTACGAAAATCCCTATTGATTTTCCTGTTTTTACAAGGAAGTAAAATGTGAAAAAAATATTTCTACATCCCATGGCCTTTCCCAACCATTTAAATTTTTCTCTTACAGGTCTAACACTTCCGAAAAACCAATACAACGCCCACCCGGAACAATATATAAAGCTAAACGAACCGTTCACTGGGTACTTATCCGTACGAAAAACACTATTGATTTACCTGTTTTTACAAGGAAGTATATGTGAAAAAAATATTTCTACATCCCATGGCCTTTCCCAACCATTTAAATTTTTCTCTTACAGGTGTAACACTTCCGAAAAACCAAAACAACGCCCACCCGGAACAATATATAAAGCTAAACGAACCGTTCACTGGGCACTTATCCGTACGAAAAACCCTATTGATTTACCTGTTTTTACAAGGAAATAAAATGTGAAAAAATATTTCTACATCCCATGGCCTTTCCCAACCTTTTAAATTTTTCTCTTACAGGTCTAACACTTCCGAAAAACCAAAACAACGCCCACCCGGAACAATATATAAAGCTAAACGAAGGGTTCACTGGGTACATATCCGTACGAAAATCCCTATTGATTTTCCTGTTTTTACAAGGAAGTAAAATGTGAAAAAAATATTTCTACATCCCATGGCCTTTCCCAACCATTTAAATTTTTCTCTTACAGGTCTAACACTTCCGAAAAAACAATACAACGCCCACCGGGAACAATATATAAAGCTCAACGAACGGTTCACTGGGTACTTATCTGTACGAAAAACCCTATTGATTTACCAGTTTTTACAAGGAAGTAAATGTGAAAAAAATATTTCTATATCCCATGGCCTTTCCCAACCATTTAAATTTTTCTCTTACAGGTCTAACACATCCGAAAAACCAATACAACGCCCACCCGGAAGGATATATAAAGATAAACGAACCGTTCACTGGGTACTTATCCGTATGAAAATCCCTATCGATTTTCCTGTTTTTACAAGGAAGTAAAATGTGAAAAAAATATTTCTACATCCCATGGCCTTTCCCAACCTTTTAAATTTTTCTCTTACAGGTCTAACACTTCCGAAAAACCAAAACAACGCCCACCCGGAACAATATATAAAGCTAAACGAACGGTTCACTGGATACTTATCCGTACGAAAATCCCTATTGATTTTCCTGTTTTTACAAGGAAGTAAAATGTGAAAAAAATATTTCTACATCCCATGGCCTTTCCCAACCATTTAAATTTTTCTCTTACAGGTCTAACACTTCCGAAAAACCAATACAACGCCCACCCGGAACAATATATAAAGCTAAACGAACCGTTCACTGGGTACTTATCCGTACGAAAAACACTATTGATTTACCTGTTTTTACAAGGAAGTATATGTGAAAAAAATATTTCTACATCCCATGGCCTTTCCCAACCATTTAAATTTTTCTCTTACAGGTGTAACACTTCCGAAAAACCAAAACAACGCCCACCCGGAACAATATATAAAGCTAAACGAACCGTTCACTGGGCACTTATCCGTACGAAAAACCCTATTGATTTACCTGTTTTTACAAGGAAATAAAATGTGAAAAAATATTTCTACATCCCATGGCCTTTCCCAACCTTTTAAATTTTTCTCTTACAGGTCTAACACTTCCGAAAAACCAAAACAACGCCCACCCGGAACAATATATAAAGCTAAACGAACGGTTCACTGGGTACTTATCCGTACGAAAATCCCTAGTGATTTTCCTGTTTTTACAAGGAAGTAAAATGTGAAAAAAATATTTCTACATCCCATGGCCTTTCCCAACCATTTAAATTTTTCTCTTACAGGTCTAACACTTCCGAAAAAACAATACAACGCCCACCCGGAACAATATATAAAGCTCAACGAACGGTTCACTGGGTACTTATCTGTACGAAACACCCTATTGATTTACCAGTTTTTACAAGGAAGTAAATGTGAAAAAAATATTTCTACATCCCATGGCCTTTCCCAACCATTTAAATTTTTCTCTTACAGGTCTAACACATCCGAAAAACCTATACAACGCCCACCCGGAAGAATATATAAAGATAAACGAACCGTTCACTGGGTACTTATCCGTATGAAAATCCCTATCGATTTTCCTGTATTTACAAGGAAGTAAAATGTGAAAAAAATATTTCTACATCCCATGGCCTTTCCCAACCATTTAAATTTTTCTCTTACAGGTCTAACACTTCCGAAAAAACAATACAACGCCCACCCGGAACAATCTATAAAGCTAAACGAACCGTTCACTAGGTACTTATCCGTACGAAAAACACTATTGATTTACCTGTTTTTACAAGGAAGTATATGTGAAAAAAATATTTCTACATCCCATGGCCTTTCCCAACCATTTAAATTTTTCTCTTACAGGTCTAACGCTTCCGAAAAACCAAAACAACGCCCACCCGGAACAATATATAAAGCTAAACGAACCGTTCACTGGGCACTTATCCGTACGAAAAACCCTATTGATTTACCTGTTTTTACAAGGAAATAAAATGTGAAAAAAATATTTCTACATCCCATGGCCTTTCCCAACCATTTAAATTTTTTTCTTACAGGTCTAACGCTTCCGAAAAACCAATACAACGCCCACCCGGAACAATATATAAAGCTAAACGAACCGTTCACTGGGTACATATCCGTACCAAAATCCCTATTGATTTTCCTGTTTTTATAAGGAAGTAAAATGTGAAAAAAATATTTCTACATCCCATGGCCTTTCCCAACCATTTAAATTTTTCTCTTACAGGTCTAACACTTCCGAAAAACCAATACAACGCCCACCCGGAACAATATATAAAGCTAAACGAACCGTTCACTGGGCACTTATCCGTACGAAAAACCCTATTGATTTAACTGTTTTTACAAGGAAATAAAATGTGAAAAAAATATTTCTACATCCCATGGCCTTTCCCAACCATTTAAATTTTTCTCTTACAGGTCTAACACTTCCGAAAAAACAATACAACGCCCACCCGGAACAATATATAATGCTAAACGAACCGTTCACTGGGCACTTCTCCGTACGAAAAACCCTATTGATTTACCTGTTTTTACAAGGAAATAAAATGTGAAAAAAATATTTCTACATCCCATGGCCTTTCCCAACCATTTAAATTTTTCTCTTACAGGTCTAACACTTGCGAAAAACTAATACAACTCCCACCCGGAAAATTATATAAAGCTAAACGAACCGTTCACTGGGTACTTATCCGTACGAAAAACCCTATTGATTTACCTGTTTTTACAAGGAAGTAAATGTGAAAAAAATATTTCTACATCCCATGGCCTTTCCCAACCATTGAAATTTTTCTCTTACAGGTCTAACACTTCCGAAAAACCAATACAACGCCCACCCGGAACAATATATAAAGCTAAACGAACCGTTCACTTGGTACTTTTCCGTACGAAAATCCCTATTGATTTACCTGTTTTTAAAAGGAAATAAAATGTGAAAAAAATATTTCTACATCCCATGGCCTTTCCCAACCATTTAAATTTTTCTCTTACAGGTCTAACACTTCCGAAAAACCAATACAACGCCCACCCGGAACAATATATAAAGCTAAACGAACCGTTCACTGGGTACTTATCCGTACGAAAAACCCTATTGATTTACCTGTTTTTACAAGGAAGTAAATGTGAAAAAAATATTTCTACATCCCATGGCCTTTCCCAACGATTTAAATTTTTCTCTTACAGGTCTAACACTTCCGAAAATCCAATACAACGCCCACCCGGAAGAATATATAAAGATAAACGAACCGTTCACTAGGTACTTATCCGTACAAAAATCCCTATCGATTTTCCTGTTTTTACAAGGAAGTAAAATGTGAAAAAAATATTTCTACATCCCATGGCCTTTCCCAACCATTTAAATTTTTCTTTTACAGGTCTAACACTTCCGAAATACCAAAACAACGCCCACCCGGAACAATATATAAAGCTAAACGAACCGTTCACTGGGCACTTATCCGTACGAAAAACCCTATTGATTTACCTGTTTTTACAAGGAAATAAAATGTGAAAAAAATATTTTTACATCCCATGGCCTTTCCCAACCATTTAAATTTTTCTCTTACAGGTCTAACACTTCCGAAAAACCAATACAACGCCCACCCGGAACAATATATAAAGCTAAACGAACCGTTCACTGGGCACTTATACGTACGAAAAACCCTATTGATTTACCTGTTTTTACAAGGAAATAAAACGTGAAAAAAATATTTCTGCATCCCATGGCCTTTCCCAACCATTTAAATTTTTCTCTTACAGGTCTAACACTTCCGAAAAACCTAAACAATGCCCACCCGGAACAATATATAAAGCTAAACGAACCGTTCACTGGGCACTTATCCGTACGAAAAACCCTATTGATTTACCTGTTTTTACAAGGAAATAAAATGTGAAAAAAATATTTCTACATCCCATGGCCTTTCCCAACCATTTAAATTTTTCTCTTCCAGGTCTAACACTTCCGAAAAACCAATACAACGCCCACCCGGAACAATATATAAAGCTAAACAAACCGTTCACTGGGCACTTATACGTACGAAAATCCCTATCGATTTACCTGTATTTACAAGGAAATAAAATGTGAAAAAAATATTTCTACAAACCATGGCCTTTCCCAACCATTTAAATTTTTCTCTTACAGGTCTAACACTTCCGAAAAAACAATACAACGCCCACCCGGAACAATATATAATGCTAAACGAACCGTTCACTGGGCACTTCTCCGTACGAAAAACCCTATTCATTTACCTGTTTTTACAAGGAAATAAAATGTGAAAAAAATATTTCTACATCCCATGGCCTTTCCCAAACATTTAAATTTTTCTCTTACAGGTCTAACACTTCCGAAAAACCAAAACTACGCCCACCCGGAACAATATATAAAGCTAAACGAACCGTTCACTGGGTACATATCCGTACGAAAATCCCTATTGATTTTCCTGTTTTTACAAGGAAGTAAAATGTGAAAAAAATATTTCTACATCCCATGGCCTTTCCCAACCATTTAAATTTTTCTCTTACAGGTCTAACACTTCCGAAAAACCAATACAACGCCCACCCGGAACAATATATAAAGCTAAACGAACCGTTCACTTGGTACTTATCCGTACGAAAATCCCTATTGATTTACCTGTTTTTAAAAGGAAATAAAATGTGAAAAAAATATTTCTACATCCCATGGCCTTTCCCAACCATTTAAATTTTTCTCTTACAGGTCTAACACTTCCGAAAAACCAATACAACGCCCACCCGGAACAATATATAAAGCTAAACGAACCGTTCACTGCGTACTTATCCGTACGAAAAACCCTATTGATTTACCTGTTTTTACAAGGAAGTAAATGTGAAAAAAATATTTCTACATCCCATGGCCTTTCCCAACGATTTAAATTTTTCTCTTACATGTCTAACACTTCCGAAAATCCAATACAACGCCCACCCGGAACAATATATAAAGCTAAACGAACCGTTCACTGGGTACTTATCCGTACAAAAATCCCTATCGATTTTCCTGTTTTTACAAGGAAGTAAAATGTGAAAAAAATATTTCTACATCCCATGGCCTTTCCCAACCATTTAAATTTTTCTCTTACAGGTCTAACACTTCCGAAATACCAAAACAACGCCCACCCGGAACAATATATAAAGCTAAACGAACCGTTCACTGGGCACTTATCCGTACGAAAATCCCTATCGATTTTCCTGTTTTTACAAGGAAGTAAAATGTGAAAAAAAATATTTCTACATCCCATGGCCTTTCCCAACCATTTAAATTTTTCTCTTACAGGTCTAACACTTCCGAAAAACCAATACAACGCCCACCCGGAACAATATATAAAGCTAAACGAAACGTTCACTGGGCACTTATCCGTACGAAAATCCCTATCGATTTACCTGTATTTACAAGGAAATAAAATGTGAAAAAAATATTTCTACAAACCATGGCCTTTCCCAACCGTTTAAATTTTTCTCTTACAGGTCTAACACTTCCGAAAAACCAAAACTACGCCCACCAGGAACAATATATAAAGCTAAACGAACCGTTCACTGGGCACTTATCCGTACGAAAAACCCTATTGATTTACCTGTTTTTACAAGGAAATAAAATGTGAAAAAAATATTTCTACATCCCATGGCCTTTCCCAACCATTTAAATTTTTCTCTTACAGGTCTAACACTTCCGAAAAACCAATACAACGCCCACCCGGAACAATATATAAAGCTAAACGAACCGTTCACTGGGCACTTATCCGTACGAAAATCCCTATTGATTTACCTGTTTTTACAAGGAAATAAAATGTGTAAAAAATATTTCTGCATCCCATGGCCTTTCCCAACCATTAAAATTTTTCTCTTACAGGTCTAACACTTCCGAAAAACCTAAACAATGCCCACCCGGAACAATATATAAAGCTAAACGAACCGTTCACTGGGCACTTATCCGTACGAAAAACCCTATTGATTTACCTGTTTTTACAAGGAAATAAAATGTGAAAAAAATATTTCTACATCCCATGGCCTTTCCCAACCATTTAAATTTTTCTCTTACAGGTCTAACACTTCCGAAAAACCAATACAACGCCCACCCGGAACAATATATAAAGCTAAACAAACCGTTCACTGGGCACTTATCCGTATGAAATTCCCTATTGATTTTCCTGTTTTTACAAGGAAGTAAAATGTGAATAAAATATTTCTACATCCCATGGCCTTTCCCAACCATTAAAATTTTTCTCTTACAGGTCTAACACTTCCGAAAAAACAATACAACGCCCACCCGGAACAATATATAAAGCTAAACGAACCGTTCACTGGGTACTTATCCGTACGAAAAACCCTATTGATTTACCTGTTTTTACAAGGAAGTAAATGTGAAAAAAATATTTCTACATCCCATGGCCTTTCCCAACCATTTAAATTTTTCTCTTACAGGTCTAACACTTTGAAAAACTAAAACAACGCCCACCCGGAACAATATATAAAGCTAAACGAACTGTTCACTGGGTACTTATCCGTACAAAAATCCCTATTGATTTTCCTGTTTTTACAAGGAAGTAAAATGTGAAAAAAATATTTCTACATCCCATGGCCTTTCCCAACCATTTAAATTTTTCTCTTACAGGTCTAACACTTCTGAAAAACTAAAACAACGCCCACCCGGAACAATATATAAAGCTAAACGAACCGTTCACTGGGCACTTATCCGTACGAAAAACCCTATTGATTTACCTGTTTTTACAAGGAAATAAAATGTGAAAAAAATATTTCTACATCCCATGGCCTTTCCCAACCATTTAAATTTTTCTCTTACAGGTCTAACACTTCCGAAAAACCAATACAACGCCCACCCGGAACAATATATAAAGCTAAACGAACCGTTCACTGGGCTCTTATCCGTACGAAAATCCCTATCGATTTACCTGTATTTACAAGGAAATAAAATGTGAAAAAAATATTTCTACAAACCATGGCCTTTCCCAACCGTTTAAATTTTTCTCTTACAGGTCTAACACTTCCGAAAAACCAATACAACGCCCACCCGGAACAATATATAAAGCTAAACGAACCGTTCACTGGGCACTTATCCGTACGAAAAACCCTATTGATTTACCTGTTTTTACAAGGAAATAAAATGTGAAAAAAATATTTTTACATCCCATGGCCTTTCCCAACCATTTAAATTTTTCTCTTACAGGTCTAACACTTCCGAAAAACCAATACAACGCCCACCCGGAACAATATATAAAGCTAAACGAACCGTTCACTGGGCACTTATACGTACGAAAAACCCAATTGATTTACCTGTTTTTACAAGGAAATAAAACGTGAAAAAAATATTTCTGCATCCCATGGCCTTTCCCAACCATTTAAATTTTTCTCTTACAGGTCTAACACTTCCGAAAAACCTAAACAATGCCCACCCGGAACAATATATAAAGCTAAACGAACCGTTCACTGGGCACTTATCCGTACGAAAAACCCTATTGATTTACCTGTTTTTACAAGGAAATAAAATGTGAAAAAAATATTTCTACATCCCATGGCCTTTCCCAACCATTTAAATTTTTCTCTTACAGGTCTAACACTTCCGAAAAACCAATACAACGCCCACCCGGAACAATATATAAAGCTAAACAAACCGTTCACTGGGCACTTATACGTACGAAAATCCCTATCGATTTACCTGTATTTACAAGGAAATAAAATGTGAAAAAAATATTTCTACAAACCATGGCCTTTCCCAACCATTTAAATTTTTCTCTTACAGGTCTAACACTTCCGAAAAACCAATACAACGCCCACCCGGAACAATATATAAAGCTAAACGAACCGTTCACTGGGCACTTATCCGTACGAAAAACCCTATTGATTTAACTGTTTTTACAAGGAAATAAAATGTGAAAAAAATATTTCTACATCCCATGGCCTTTCCCAACCATTTAAATTTTTCTCTTACAGGTCTAACACTTCCGAAAAAACAATACAACGCCCACCCGGAACAATATATAATGCTAAACGAACCGTTCACTGGGCACTTCTCCGTACGAAAAACCCTATTGATTTACCTGTTTTTACAAGGAAATAAAATGTGAAAAAAATATTTCTACATCCCATGGCCTTTCCCAACCATTTAAATTTTTCTCTTACAGGTCTAACACTTCCGAAAAACCAAAACTACGCCCACCCGGAACAATATATAAAGCTAAACGAACCGTTCACTGGGTACATATCCGTACGAAAATCCCTATTGATTTTCCTGTTTTTACAAGGAAGTAAAATGTGAAAAAAATATTTCTACATCCCATGGCCTTTCCCAACCATTTAAATTTTTCTCTTACAGGTCTAACACTTCCGAAAAACCAATACAACGCCCACCCGGAACAATATATAAAGCTAAACGAACCGTTCACTTGGTACTTATCCGTACGAAAATCCCTATTGATTTACCTGTTTTTAAAAGGAAATAAAATGTGAAAAAAATATTTCTACATCCCATGGCCTTTCCCAACCATTTAAATTTTTCTCTTACAGGTCTAACACTTCCGAAAAACCAATACAACGCCCACCCGGAACAATATATAAAGCTAAACGAACCGTTCACTGCGTACTTATCCGTACGAAAAACCCTATTGATTTACCTGTTTTTACAAGGAAGTAAATGTGAAAAAAATATTTCTACATCCCATGGCCTTTCCCAATGATTTAAATTTTTCTCTTACAGGTCTAACACTTCCGAAAATCCAATACAACGCCCACCCGGAACAATATATAAAGCTAAACGAACCGTTCACTGGGTACTTATCCGTACAAAAATCCCTATCGATTTTCCTGTTTTTACAAGGAAGTAAAATGTGAAAAAAATATTTCTACATCCCATGGCCTTTCCCAACCATTTAAATTTTTCTCTTACAGGTCTAACACTTCCGAAATACCAAAACAACGCCCACCCGGAACAATATATAAAGCTAAACGAACCGTTCACTGGGCACTTATCCGTACGAAAATCCCTATCGATTTACCTGTATTTACAAGGAAATAAAATGTGAAAAAAATATTTCTACAAACCATGGCCTTTCCCAACCGTTTAAATTTTTCTCTTACAGGTCTAACACTTCCGAAAAACCAAAACTACGCCCACCAGGAACAATATATAAAGCTAAACGAACCGTTCACTGGGCACTTATCCGTACGAAAAACCCTATTGATTTACCTGTTTTTACAAGGAAATAAAATGTGAAAAAAATATTTCTACATCCCATGGCCTTTCCCAACCATTTAAATTTTTCTCTTACAGGTCTAACACTTCCGAAAAACCAATACAACGCCCACCCGGAACAATATATAAAGCTAAACGAACCGTTCACTGGGCACTTATCCGTACGAAAATCCCTATTGATTTACCTGTTTTTACAAGGAAATAAAATGTGTAAAAAATATTTCTGCATCCCATGGCCTTTCCCAACCATTTAAATTTTTCTCTTACAGGTCTAACACTTCCGAAAAACCTAAACAATGCCCACCCGGAACAATATATAAAGCTAAACGAACCGTTCACTGGGCACTTATCCGTACGAAAAACCCTATTGATTTACCTGTTTTTACAAGGAAATAAAATGTGAAAAAAATATTTCTACATCCCATGGCCTTTCCCAACCATTTAAATTTTTCTCTTACAGGTCTAACACTTCCGAAAAACCAATACAACGCCCACCCGTAACAATATATAAAGCTAAACAAACCGTTCACTGGGCACTTATACGTACGAAAATCCCTATCGATTTTCCTGTTTTTACAAGGAAGTAAAATGTGAAAAAAATATTTCTACATCCCATGGCCTTTCCCAACCATTTAAATTTTTCTCTTACAGGTCTAACACTTCCGAAAAAACAATACAACGCCCACCCGGAACAATCTATAAAGCTAAACGAACCGTTCACTAGGTACTTATCCGTACGAAAAACACTATTGATTTACCTGTTTTTACAAGGAAGTATATGTGAAAAAAATATTTCTACATCCCATGGCCTTTCCCAACCATTTAAATTTTTCTCTTACAGGTCTAACACTTCCGAAAAACCAAAACAACGCCCACCCGGAACAATATATAAAGCTAAACGAACCGTTCACTGGGCACTTATCCGTACGAAAAACCCTATTGATTTACCTGTTTTTACAAGGAAATAAAATGTGAAAAAAATATTTCTACATCCCATGGCCTTTCCCAACCATTTAAATTTTTTTCTTACAGGTCTAACGCTTCCGAAAAACCAATACAACGCCCACCCGGAACAATATATAAAGCTAAACGAACCGTTCACTGGGTACATATCCGTACCAAAATCCCTATTGATTTTCCTGTTTTTATAAGGAAGTAAAATGTGAAAAAAATATTTCTACATCCCATGGCCTTTCCCAACCATTTAAATTTTTCTCTTACAGGTCTAACACTTCCGAAAAACCAATACAACGCCCACCCGGAACAATATATAAAGCTAAACGAACCGTTCACTGGGCACTTATCCGTACGAAAAACCCTATTGATTTAACTGTTTTTACAAGGAAATAAAATGTGAAAAAAATATTTCTACATCCCATGGCCTTTCCCAACCATTTAAATTTTTCTCTTACAGGTCTAACACTTCCGAAAAACAATACAACGCCCACCCGGAACAATATATAATGCTAAACGAACCGTTCACTGGGCACTTCTCCGTACGAAAAACCCTATTGATTTACCTGTTTTTACAAGGAAATAAAATGTGAAAAAAATATTTCTACATCCCATGGCCTTTCCCAACCATTTAAATTTTTCTCTTACAGGTCTAACACTTGCGAAAAACTAATACAACTCCCACCCGGAAAATTATATAAAGCTAAACGAACCGTTCACTGGGTACTTATCCGTACGAAAAACCCTATTGATTTACCTGTTTTTACAAGGAAGTAAATGTGAAAAAAATATTTCTACATCCCATGGCCTTTCCCAACCATTGAAATTTTTCTCTTACAGGTCTAACACTTCCGAAAAACCAATACAACGCCCACCCGGAACAATATATAAAGCTAAACGAACCGTTCACTTGGTACTTTTCCGTACGAAAATCCCTATTGATTTACCTGTTTTTAAAAGGAAATAAAATGTGAAAAAAATATTTCTACATCCCATGGCCTTTCCCAACCATTTAAATTTTTCTCTTACAGGTCTAACACTTCCGAAAAACCAATACAACGCCCACCCGGAACAATATATAAAGCTAAACGAACCGTTCACTGGGTACTTATCCGTACGAAAAACCCTATTGATTTACCTGTTTTTACAAGGAAGTAAATGTGAAAAAAATATTTCTACATCCCATGGCCTTTCCCAACGATTTAAATTTTTCTCTTACAGGTCTAACACTTCCGAAAATCCAATACAACGCCCACCCGGAAGAATATATAAAGATAAACGAACCGTTCACTAGGTACTTATCCGTACAAAAATCCCTATCGATTTTCCTGTTTTTACAAGGAAGTAAAATGTGAAAAAAATATTTCTACATCCCATGGCCTTTCCCAACCATTTAAATTTTTCTTTTACAGGTCTAACACTTCCGAAATACCAAAACAACGCCCACCCGGAACAATATATAAAGCTAAACGAACCGTTCACTGGGCACTTATCCGTACGAAAAACCCTATTGATTTACCTGTTTTTACAAGGAAATAAAATGTGAAAAAAATATTTCTACATCCCATGGCCTTTCCCAACCATTTAAATTTTTCTCTTACAGGTCTAACACTTCCGAAAAACCAATACAACGCCCACCCGGAACAATATATAAAGCTAAACGAACCGTTCACTGGGCTCTTATCCGTACGAAAATCCCTATCGATTTACCTGTATTTACAAGGAAATAAAATGTGAAAAAAATATTTCTACAAACCATGGCCTTTCCCAACCGTTTAAATTTTTCTCTTACAGGTCTAACACTTCCGAAAAACCAATACAACGCCCACCCGGAACAATATATAAAGCTAAACGAACCGTTCACTGGGCACTTATCCGTACGAAAAACCCTATTGATTTACCTGTTTTTACAAGGAAATAAAATGTGAAAAAAATATTTTTACATCCCATGGCCTTTCCCAACCATTTAAATTTTTCTCTTACAGGTCTAACACTTCCGAAAAACCAATACAACGCCCACCCGGAACAATATATAAAGCTAAACGAACCGTTCACTGGGCACTTATACGTACGAAAAACCCTATTGATTTACCTGTTTTTACAAGGAAATAAAACGTGAAAAAAATATTTCTGCATCCCATGGCCTTTCCCAACCATTTAAATTTTTCTCTTACAGGTCTAACACTTCCGAAAAACCTAAACAATGCCCACCCGGAACAATATATAAAGCTAAACGAACCGTTCACTGGGCACTTATCCGTACGAAAAACCCTATTGATTTACCTGTTTTTACAAGGAAATAAAATGTGAAAAAAATATTTCTACATCCCATGGCCTTTCCCAACCATTTAAATTTTTCTCTTCCAGGTCTAACACTTCCGAAAAACCAATACAACGCCCACCCGGAACAATATATAAAGCTAAACAAACCGTTCACTGGGCACTTATACGTACGAAAATCCCTATCGATTTACCTGTATTTACAAGGAAATAAAATGTGAAAAAAATATTTCTACAAACCATGGCCTTTCCCAACCATTTAAATTTTTCTCTTACAGGTCTAACACTTCCGAAAAAACAATACAACGCCCACCCGGAACAATATATAATGCTAAACGAACCGTTCACTGGGCACTTCTCCGTACGAAAAACCCTATTGATTTACCTGTTTTTACAAGGAAATAAAATGTGAAAAAAATATTTCTACATCCCATGGCCTTTCCCAAACATTTAAATTTTTCTCTTACAGGTCTAACACTTCCGAAAAACCAAAACTACGCCCACCCGGAACAATATATAAAGCTAAACGAACCGTTCACTGGGTACATATCCGTACGAAAATCCCTATTGATTTTCCTGTTTTTACAAGGAAGTAAAATGTGAAAAAAATATTTCTACATCCCATGGCCTTTCCCAACCATTTAAATTTTTCTCTTACAGGTCTAACACTTCCGAAAAACCAATACAACGCCCACCCGGAACAATATATAAAGCTAAACGAACCGTTCACTTGGTACTTATCCGTACGAAAATCCCTATTGATTTACCTGTTTTTAAAAGGAAATAAAATGTGAAAAAAATATTTCTACATCCCATGGCCTTTCCCAACCATTTAAATTTTTCTCTTACAGGTCTAACACTTCCGAAAAACCAATACAACGCCCACCCGGAACAATATATAAAGCTAAACGAACCGTTCACTGCGTACTTATCCGTACGAAAAACCCTATTGATTTACCTGTTTTTACAAGGAAGTAAATGTGAAAAAAATATTTCTACATCCCATGGCCTTTCCCAACGATTTAAATTTTTCTCTTACATGTCTAACACTTCCGAAAATCCAATACAACGCCCACCCGGAACAATATATAAAGCTAAACGAACCGTTCACTGGGTACTTATCCGTACAAAAATCCCTATCGATTTTCCTGTTTTTACAAGGAAGTAAAATGTGAAAAAAATATTTCTACATCCCATGGCCTTTCCCAACCATTTAAATTTTTCTCTTACAGGTCTAACACTTCCGAAATACCAAAACAACGCCCACCCGGAACAATATATAAAGCTAAACGAACCGTTCACTGGGCACTTATCCGTACGAAAATCCCTATCGATTTTCCTGTTTTTACAAGGAAGTAAAATGTGAAAAAAATATTTCTACATCCCATGGCCTTTCCCAACCATTTAAATTTTTCTCTTACAGGTCTAACACTTCCGAAAAACCAATACAACGCCCACCCGGAACAATATATAAAGCTAAACGAAACGTTCACTGGGCACTTATCCGTACGAAAATCCCTATCGATTTACCTGTATTTACAAGGAAATAAAATGTGAAAAAAATATTTCTACAAACCATGGCCTTTCCCAACCGTTTAAATTTTTCTCTTACAGGTCTAACACTTCCGAAAAACCAAAACTACGCCCACCAGGAACAATATATAAAGCTAAACGAACCGTTCACTGGGCACTTATCCGTACGAAAAACCCTATTGATTTACCTGTTTTTACAAGGAAATAAAATGTGAAAAAAATATTTCTACATCCCATGGCCTTTCCCAACCATTTAAATTTTTCTCTTACAGGTCTAACACTTCCGAAAAACCAATACAACGCCCACCCGGAACAATATATAAAGCTAAACGAACCGTTCACTGGGCACTTATCCGTACGAAAATCCCTATTGATTTACCTGTTTTTACAAGGAAATAAAATGTGTAAAAAATATTTCTGCATCCCATGGCCTTTCCCAACCATTAAAATTTTTCTCTTACAGGTCTAACACTTCCGAAAAACCTAAACAATGCCCACCCGGAACAATATATAAAGCTAAACGAACCGTTCACTGGGCACTTATCCGTACGAAAAACCCTATTGATTTACCTGTTTTTACAAGGAAATAAAATGTGAAAAAAATATTTCTACATCCCATGGCCTTTCCCAACCATTTAAATTTTTCTCTTCCAGGTCTAACACTTCCGAAAAACCAATACAACGCCCACCCGGAACAATATATAAAGCTAAACAAACCGTTCACTGGGCACTTATACGTACGAAAATCCCTATCGATTTACCTGTATTTACAAGGAAATAAAATGTGAAAAAAATATTTCTACAAACCATGGCCTTTCCCAACCATTTAAATTTTTCTCTTACAGGTCTAACACTTCCGAAAAAACAATACAACGCCCACCCGGAACAATATATAATGCTAAACGAACCGTTCACTGGGCACTTCTCCGTACGAAAAACCCTATTGATTTACCTGTTTTTACAAGGAAATAAAATGTGAAAAAAATATTTCTACATCCCATGGCCTTTCCCAAACATTTAAATTTTTCTCTTACAGGTCTAACACTTCCGAAAAACCAAAACTACGCCCACCCGGAACAATATATAAAGCTAAACGAACCGTTCACTGGGTACATATCCGTACGAAAATCCCTATTGATTTTCCTGTTTTTACAAGGAAGTAAAATGTGAAAAAAATATTTCTACATCCCATGGCCTTTCCCAACCATTTAAATTTTTCTCTTACAGGTCTAACACTTCCGAAAAACCAATACAACGCCCACCCGGAACAATATATAAAGCTAAACGAACCGTTCACTTGGTACTTATCCGTACGAAAATCCCTATTGATTTACCTGTTTTTAAAAGGAAATAAAATGTGAAAAAAATATTTCTACATCCCATGGCCTTTCCCAACCATTTAAATTTTTCTCTTACAGGTCTAACACTTCCGAAAAACCAATACAACGCCCACCCGGAACAATATATAAAGCTAAACGAACCGTTCACTGCGTACTTATCCGTACGAAAAACCCTATTGATTTACCTGTTTTTACAAGGAAGTAAATGTGAAAAAAATATTTCTACATCCCATGGCCTTTCCCAACGATTTAAATTTTTCTCTTACATGTCTAACACTTCCGAAAATCCAATACAACGCCCACCCGGAACAATATATAAAGCTAAACGAACCGTTCACTGGGTACTTATCCGTACAAAAATCCCTATCGATTTTCCTGTTTTTACAAGGAAGTAAAATGTGAAAAAAATATTTCTACATCCCATGGCCTTTCCCAACCATTTAAATTTTTCTCTTACAGGTCTAACACTTCCGAAATACCAAAACAACGCCCACCCGGAACAATATATAAAGCTAAACGAACCGTTCACTGGGCACTTATCCGTACGAAAATCCCTATCGATTTTCCTGTTTTTACAAGGAAGTAAAATGTGAAAAAAATATTTCTACATCCCATGGCCTTTCCCAACCATTTAAATTTTTCTCTTACAGGTCTAACACTTCCGAAAAACCAATACAACGCCCACCCGGAACAATATATAAAGCTAAACGAAACGTTCACTGGGCACTTATCCGTACGAAAATCCCTATCGATTTACCTGTATTTACAAGGAAATAAAATGTGAAAAAAATATTTCTACAAACCATGGCCTTTCCCAACCGTTTAAATTTTTCTCTTACAGGTCTAACACTTCCGAAAAACCAAAACTACGCCCACCAGGAACAATATATAAAGCTAAACGAACCGTTCACTGGGCACTTATCCGTACGAAAAACCCTATTGATTTACCTGTTTTTACAAGGAAATAAAATGTGAAAAAAATATTTCTACATCCCATGGCCTTTCCCAACCATTTAAATTTTTCTCTTACAGGTCTAACACTTCCGAAAAACCAATACAACGCCCACCCGGAACAATATATAAAGCTAAACGAACCGTTCACTGGGCACTTATCCGTACGAAAATCCCTATTGATTTACCTGTTTTTACAAGGAAATAAAATGTGTAAAAAATATTTCTGCATCCCATGGCCTTTCCCAACCATTAAAATTTTTCTCTTACAGGTCTAACACTTCCGAAAAACCTAAACAATGCCCACCCGGAACAATATATAAAGCTAAACGAACCGTTCACTGGGTACTTATCCGTACGAAAAACCCTATTGATTTACCTGTTTTTACAAGGAAGTAAATGTGAAAAAAATATTTCTACATCCCATGGCCTTTCCCAACCATTTAAATTTTTCTCTTACAGGTCTAACACTTCTGAAAAACTAAAACAACGCCCACCCGGAACAATATATAAAGCTAAACGAACTGTTCACTGGGTACTTATCCGTACAAAAATCCCTATTGATTTTCCTGTTTTTACAAGGAAGTAAAATGTGAAAAAAATATTTCTACATCCCATGGCCTTTCCCAACCATTTAAATTTTTCTCTTACAGGTCTAACACTTCTGAAAAACTAAAACAACGCCCACCCGGAACAATATATAAAGCTAAACGAACCGTTCACTGGGCACTTATCCGTACGAAAAACCCTATTGATTTACCTGTTTTTACAAGGAAATAAAATGTGAAAAAAATATTTCTACATCCCATGGCCTTTCCCAACCGTTTAAATTTTTCTCTTACAGGTCTAACACTTCCGAAAAACCAATACAACGCCCACCCGGAACAATATATAAAGCTAAACGAACCGTTCACTGGGCACTTATCCGTACGAAAAACCCTATTGATTTACCTGTTTTTACAAGGAAATAAAATGTGAAAAAAATATTTTTACATCCCATGGCCTTTCCCAACCATTTAAATTTTTCTCTTACAGGTCTAACACTTCCGAAAAACCAATACAACGCCCACCCGGAACAATATATAAAGCTAAACGAACCGTTCACTGGGCACTTATACGTACGAAAAACCCAATTGATTTACCTGTTTTTACAAGGAAATAAAACGTGAAAAAAATATTTCTGCATCCCATGGCCTTTCCCAACCATTTAAATTTTTCTCTTACAGGTCTAACACTTCCGAAAAACCTAAACAATGCCCACCCGGAACAATATATAAAGCTAAACGAACCGTTCACTGGGCACTTATCCGTACGAAAAACCCTATTGATTTACCTGTTTTTACAAGGAAATAAAATGTGAAAAAAATATTTCTACATCCCATGGCCTTTCCCAACCATTTAAATTTTTCTCTTCCAGGTCTAACACTTCCGAAAAACCAATACAACGCCCACCCGGAACAATATATAAAGCTAAACAAACCGTTCACTGGGCACTTATACGTACGAAAATCCCTATCGATTTACCTGTATTTACAAGGAAATAAAATGTGAAAAAAATATTTCTACAAACCATGGCCTTTCCCAACCATTTAAATTTTTCTCTTACAGGTCTAACACTTCCGAAAAACCAATACAACGCCCACCCGGAACAATATATAAAGCTAAACGAACCGTTCACTGGGCACTTATCCGTACGAAAAACCCTATTGATTTAACTGTTTTTACAAGGAAATAAAATGTGAAAAAAATATTTCTACATCCCATGGCCTTTCCCAACCATTTAAATTTTTCTCTTACAGGTCTAACACTTCCGAAAAAACAATACAACGCCCACCCGGAACAATATATAATGCTAAACGAACCGTTCACTGGGCACTTCTCCGTACGAAAAACCCTATTGATTTACCTGTTTTTACAAGGAAATAAAATGTGAAAAAAATATTTCTACATCCCATGGCCTTTCCCAACCATTTAAATTTTTCTCTTACAGGTCTAACACTTCCGAAAAACCAAAACTACGCCCACCCGGAACAATATATAAAGCTAAACGAACCGTTCACTGGGTACATATCCGTACGAAAATCCCTATTGATTTTCCTGTTTTTACAAGGAAGTAAAATGTGAAAAAAATATTTCTACATCCCATGGCCTTTCCCAACCATTTAAATTTTTCTCTTACAGGTCTAACACTTCCGAAAAACCAATACAACGCCCACCCGGAACAATATATAAAGCTAAACGAACCGTTCACTTGGTACTTATCCGTACGAAAATCCCTATTGATTTACCTGTTTTTAAAAGGAAATAAAATGTGAAAAAAATATTTCTACATCCCATGGCCTTTCCCAACCATTTAAATTTTTATCTTACAGGTCTAACACTTCCGAAAAACCAATACAACGCCCACCCGGAACAATATATAAAGCTAAACGAACCGTTCACTGCGTACTTATCCGTACGAAAAACCCTATTGATTTACCTGTTTTTACAAGGAAGTAAATGTGAAAAAAATATTTCTACATCCCATGGCCTTTCCCAATGATTTAAATTTTTCTCTTACAGGTCTAACACTTCCGAAAATCCAATACAACGCCCACCCGGAACAATATATAAAGCTAAACGAACCGTTCACTGGGTACTTATCCGTACAAAAATCCCTATCGATTTTCCTGTTTTTACAAGGAAGTAAAATGTGAAAAAAATATTTCTACATCCCATGGCCTTTCCCAACCATTTAAATTTTTCTCTTACAGGTCTAACACTTCCGAAATACCAAAACAACGCCCACCCGGAACAATATATAAAGCTAAACGAACCGTTCACTGGGCACTTATCCGTACGAAAATCCCTATCGATTTACCTGTATTTACAAGGAAATAAAATGTGAAAAAAATATTTCTACAAACCATGGCCTTTCCCAACCGTTTAAATTTTTCTCTTACAGGTCTAACACTTCCGAAAAACCAAAACTACGCCCACCAGGAACAATATATAAAGCTAAACGAACCGTTCACTGGGCACTTATCCGTACGAAAAACCCTATTGATTTACCTGTTTTTACAAGGAAATAAAATGTGAAAAAAATATTTCTACATCCCATGGCCTTTCCCAACCATTTAAATTTTTCTCTTACAGGTCTAACACTTCCGAAAAACCAATACAACGCCCACCCGGAACAATATATAAAGCTAAACGAACCGTTCACTGGGCACTTATCCGTACGAAAATCCCTATTGATTTACCTGTTTTTACAAGGAAATAAAATGTGTAAAAAATATTTCTGCATCCCATGGCCTTTCCCAACCATTTAAATTTTTCTCTTACAGGTCTAACACTTCCGAAAAACCTAAACAATGCCCACCCGGAACAATATATAAAGCTAAACGAACCGTTCACTGGGCACTTATCCGTACGAAAAACCCTATTGATTTACCTGTTTTTACAAGGAAATAAAATGTGAAAAAAATATTTCTACATCCCATGGCCTTTCCCAACCATTTAAATTTTTCTCTTACAGGTCTAACACTTCCGAAAAACCAATACAACGCCCACCCGTAACAATATATAAAGCTAAACAAACCGTTCACTGGGCACTTATACGTACGAAAATCCCTATTGATTTTCCTGTTTTTACAAGGAAATAAAATGTGAAAAAAATATTTCTACAAACCATGGCCTTTCCCAACCATTTAAATTTTTCTCTTACAGGTCTAACACTTCCGAAAAACCAATACAACGCCCACCCGGAACAATATATAAAGCTAAACGAACGGTTCACTGGGTACTTATCCGTATGAAATTCCCTATTGATTTTCCTGTTTTTACAAGGAAGTAAAATGTGAATAAAATATTTCTACATCCCATGGCCTTTCCCAACCATTAAAATTTTTCTCTTACAGGTCTAACACTTCCGAAAAAACAATACAACGCCCACCCGGAACAATATATAAAGCTAAACGAACCGTTCACTGGGTACTTATCCGTACGAAAAACCCTATTGATTTACCTGTTTTTACAAGGAAGTAAATGTGAAAAAAATATTTCTACATCCCATGGCCTTTCCCAACCATTTAAATTTTTCTCTTACAGGTCTAACACTTCTGAAAAACTAAAACAACGCCCACCCGGAACAATATATAAAGCTAAACGAACTGTTCACTGGGTACTTATCCGTACAAAAATCCCTATTGATTTTCCTGTTTTTACAAGGAAGTAAAATGTGAAAAAAATATTTCTACATCCCATGGCCTTTCCCAACCATTTAAATTTTTCTCTTACAGGTCTAACACTTCTGAAAAACTAAAACAACGCCCACCCGGAACAATATATAAAGCAAAATGAACCGTTCACTGGGTACTTATCTGTACAAAAATCCCTATCGATTTTCCTGTTTTTACAAGGAAGTAAAATGTGAAAAAAATATTTCTACATCCCATGGCCTTTCCCAGCCATTTAAATTTTTCTCTTAACAGGTCTAACACTTCTGAAAAACCAAAACAACGCCAACCCAGAACAATATATAAAGCTAAACGAACCGTTCACTGGGCACTTATCCGTACGAAAAACCCTATTGATTTTCCTGTTTTTACCAGGAAATAAAATGTGAAAAAAATATTTCTACATCCCATGGCCTTTCCCAACCATTTAAATTTTTCTCTTACAGGTCTAACACTTCTGAAAAGCCAAAGCTACGCCCACCAGGAACAATATATAAAGCTAAACGAACCGTTCACTGGGTACTTATCTGTACAAAAATCCCTATTGATTTTCCTGTTTTTACAAGGAAGTAAAATGTGAAAAAAATATTTCTACATCCAATGGCCTTTCCCAACCATATAAATTTTTCTCTTACAGGTCTAACACTTCCGAAAAACCAATACAACGCCCACCCGGAACCATATATAAAGCTAAACGAACCGTTCACTGGGTACTTATCCGTACGAAAATCCCTATTGATTTTCCTGTTTTTACAAGGAAGTAAAATGTGAAAAAAATATTTCTACATCCCATGGCCTTTCCCAACCATTTAAATTTTTCTCTTACAGGTCTAACACTTCCGAAAAAACAATACAACGCCCACCCGGAACAATATATAAAGCTAAACGAACCGTTCACTGGGTACTTATCCGTACGAAAAACCCTATTGATTTACCTGTTTTTACAAGGAAGTAAATGTGAAAAAAATATTTCTACATCCCATGGCCTTTCCCAACCATTTAAATTTTTCTCTTACAGGTCTAACACTTCCGAAAAACCAATAGAACGCCCACCCGGAACAATATATAAAGATAAACGAACCGTTCACTGGGTACTTATCCGTATGAAATTCCCTATTGATTTTCCTGTTTTTACAAGGAAGTAAAATGTGAATAAAATATTTCTACATCCCATGGCCTTTCCCAACCATTAAAATTTTTCTCTTACAGGTCTAACACTTCCGAAAAAACAATACAACGCCCACCCGGAACAATATATAAAGCTAAACGAACCGTTCACTGGGTACTTATCCGTACGAAAAACCCTATTGATTTACCTGTTTTTACAAGGAAGTAAATGTGAAAAAAATATTTCTACATCCCATGGCCTTTCCCAACCATTTAAATTTTTCTCTTACAGGTCTAACACTTCTGAAAAACTAAAACAACGCCCACCCGGAACAATATATAAAGCTAAACGAACTGTTCACTGGGTACTTATCCGTACAAAAATCCCTATTGATTTTCCTGTTTTTACAAGGAAGTAAAATGTGAAAAAAATATTTCTACATCCCATGGCCTTTCCCAACCATTTAAATTTTTCTCTTACAGGTCTAACACTTCTGAAAAACTAAAACAACGCCCACCCGGAACAATATATAAAGCAAAATGAACCGTTCACTGGGTACTTATCTGTACAAAAATCCCTATCGATTTTCCTGTTTTTACAAGGAAGTAAAATGTGAAAAAAATATTTCTACATCCCATGGCCTTTCCCAGCCATTTAAATTTTTCTCTTAACAGGTCTAACACTTCCGAAAAACCAATACAACGCCCACCCGGAACCATATATAAAGCTAAACGAACCGTTCACTGGGTACTTATCCGTACGAAAATCCCTATTGATTTTCCTGTTTTTACAAGGAAGTAAAATGTGAAAAAAATATTTCTACATCCCATGGCCTTTCCCAACCATTTAAATTTTTCTCTTACAGGTCTAACACTTCCGAAAAAACAATACAACGCCCACCCGGAACAATATATAAAGCTAAACGAACCGTTCACTGGGTACTTATCCGTACGAAAAACCCTATTGATTTACCTGTTTTTACAAGGAAGTAAATGTGAAAAAAATATTTCTACATCCCATGGCCTTTCCCAACCATTTAAATTTTTCTCTTACAGGTCTAACACTTCCGAAAAACCAATAGAACGCCCACCCGGAACAATATATAAAGATAAACGAACCGTTCACTGGGTACTTATCCATACAAAAATCCCTATTGATTTTCCGGTTTTTACAAGGAAGTAAAATGTGAAAAAATATTTCTACATCCCATGGCCTTTCCCAACCATTTAAATTTTTCTCTTACAGGTCTAACACGTCCGAAAAACCAATACAACGCCCACCCGGAACAATATATAAAGCTAAACGAACCGTTCACTGGGTACTTATCCGTACGAAAAACCCTATTGATTTACCTGTTTTTACAAGGAAGTAAATGTGAAAAAAATATTTCTACATCCCATGGCCTTTCCCAACCATTTAAATTTTTCTCTTACAGGTCTAACACTTCCGAAAAACCAATAGAACGCCCACCCGGAACAATATATAAAGATAAACGAACCGTTCACTGGGTACTTATCCATACAAAAATCCCTATTGATTTTCCGGTTTTTACAAGGAAGTAAAATGTGAAAAAATATTTCTACATCCCATGGCCTTTCCCAACCATTTAAATTTTTCTCTTACAGGTCTAACACTTCCAAAAAACCAAAACAACGCCCACCCGGAACAATATATAAAGCTAAACGAACCGTTCACTGGGTACTTATCAGTACAAAAATCCCTATTGATTTTCCGGTTTTTACAAGGAAGTAAAATGTGAAAAAAATATTTCTACATCCCATGGCCTTTCCCAACCATTTAAATTTTTCTCTTATAGGTCTAACACTTCTGAAAAACCAATACAACGCCCACCCGGAAAAATATATAAACCTAAACGAACCGTTCACTGGGTACTTATCCGTACGAAAATCACTATTGATTTACCTGTTTTTACCAGGAAATAAAATGTGAAAAAATATTTCTACATCCCATGGCCTTTCCCAACCATTTAAATTTTTCTCTTACAGGTCTAACACTTCCGAAAAACCAAAACTACGCCCACCAGGAACAATATATAAAGCAAAACGAACCGTTCACTGGGTACTTATCCGTACGAAAATCCCTATTGATTTTCCTGTTTTTACAAGGAAGTTAAATGTGAAAAAAATATTTCTACATCACATGGCCTTTCCAAACCATTTAAATTTTTCTCTTACAGGTCTAACACTTCCGAAAAACCAATACAACGCCCACCCGGAACAATATATAAAGCTAAACGAACGGTTCACTGGGTACTTATCCGTACGAAAAATCCCAATTGATTTTCCTGTTTTTACAAGGAAGTAAAATGTGAAAAAAATATTTCTACATCCCATGGCCTTTCCCAACCATTAAAATTTTTCTCTTACAGGTCTAACACTTCCGAAAAACCAAAACTACGCCCACCAGGAACAATATATAAAGCAAAACGAACCGTTCACTGGGTACTTATGTGTACAAAAATCCCTATTGATTTTCCTGTTTTTACAAGGAAGTAAAATGTGAAAAAAATATTTCTACATCCCATGGGCTTCCCAACCATTTCAATTTTTCTCTTACAGGTCTAACACTTCCGAAAAACCAATACAACGCCCACCCGGAACAATATATAAAGCTAAACGAACCGTTCACTGGGTACTTATCTGTACAAAAATCCCTATTGATTTTCCTGTTTTTACAAGGAAGTAAAATGTGAAAAAAATATTTCTACATCCCATGGCCTTTCCCAACCATTTAAATTTTTCTCTTACAGGTCTAACACTTCCGAAAAACCAATACAACGCCCACCCGGAACAATATATAAAGCTAAACGAACGGTTCACTGGGTACTTATCCGTATGAAATTCCCTATTGATTTTCCTGTTTTTACAAGGAAGTAAAATGTGAATAAAATATTTCTACATCCCATGGCCTTTCCCAACCATTAAAATTTTTCTCTTACAGGTCTAACACTTCCGAAAAAACAATACAACGCCCACCCGGAACAATATATAAAGCTAAACGAACCGTTCACTGGGTACTTATCTGTACAAAAATCCCTATCGATTTTCCTGTTTTTACAAGGAAGTAAATGTGAAAAAAATATTTCTACATCCCATGGCCTTTCCCAGCCATTTAAATTTTTCTCTTAACAGGTCTAACACTTCTGAAAAACCAAAACAACGCCAACCCAGAACAATATATAAAGCTAAACGAACCGTTCACTGGGCACTTATCCGTACGAAAAACCCTATTGATTTTCCTGTTTTTACCAGGAAATAAAATGTGAAAAAAATATTTCTACATCCCATGGCCTTTCCCAACCATTTAAATTTTTCTCTTACAGGTCTAACACTTCTGAAAAGCCAAAGCTACGCCCACCAGGAACAATATATAAAGCTAAACGAACCGTTCACTGGGTACTTATCTGTACAAAAATCCCTATTGATTTTCCTGTTTTTACAAGGAAGTAAAATGTGAAAAAAATATTTCTACATCCAATGGCCTTTCCCAACCATATAAATTTTTCTCTTACAGGTCTAACACTTCCGAAAAACCAATACAACGCCCACCCGGAACCATATATAAAGCTAAACGAACCGTTCACTGGGTACTTATCCGTACGAAAATCCCTATTGATTTTCCTGTTTTTACAAGGAAGTAAAATGTGAAAAAAATATTTCTACATCCCATGGCCTTTCCCAACCATTTAAATTTTTCTCTTACAGGTCTAACACTTCCGAAAAAACAATACAACGCCCACCCGGAACAATATATAAAGCTAAACGAACCGTTCACTGGGTACTTATCCGTACGAAAAACCCTATTGATTTACCTGTTTTTACAAGGAAGTAAATGTGAAAAAAATATTTCTACATCCCATGGCCTTTCCCAACCATTTAAATTTTTCTCTTACAGGTCTAACACTTCCGAAAAACCAATAGAACGCCCACCCGGAACAATATATAAAGATAAACGAACCGTTCACTGGGTACTTATCCGTATGAAATTCCCTATTGATTTTCCTGTTTTTACAAGGAAGTAAAATGTGAATAAAATATTTCTACATCCCATGGCCTTTCCCAACCATTAAATTTTTTCTCTTACAGGTCTAACACTTCCGAAAAAACAATACAACGCCCACCCGGAACAATATATAAAGCTAAACGAACCGTTCACTGGGTACTTATCCGTACGAAAAACCCTATTGATTTACCTGTTTTTACAAGGAAGTAAATGTGAAAAAAATATTTCTACATCCCATGGCCTTTCCCAACCATTTAAATTTTTCTCTTACAGGTCTAACACTTCTGAAAAACTAAAACAACGCCCACCCGGAACAATATATAAAGCTAAACGAACTGTTCACTGGGTACTTATCCGTACAAAAATCCCTATTGATTTTCCTGTTTTTACAAGGAAGTAAAATGTGAAAAAAATATTTCTACATCCCATGGCCTTTCCCAACCATTTAAATTTTTCTCTTACAGGTCTAACACTTCTGAAAAACTAAAACAACGCCCACCCGGAACAATATATAAAGCAAAATGAACCGTTCACTGGGTACTTATCTGTACAAAAATCCCTATCGATTTTCCTGTTTTTACAAGGAAGTAAAATGTGAAAAAAATATTTCTACATCCCATGGCCTTTCCCAGCCATTTAAATTTTTCTCTTAACAGGTCTAACACTTCCGAAAAACCAATACAACGCCCACCCGGAACCATATATAAAGCTAAACGAACCGTTCACTGGGTACTTATCCGTACGAAAATCCCTATTGATTTTCCTGTTTTTACAAGGAATTAAAATGTGAAAAAAATATTTCTACATCCCATGGCCTTTCCCAACCCTTTAAATTTTTCTCTTACAGGTCTAACACTTCCGAAAAAACAATACAACGCCCACCCGGAACAATATATAAAGCTAAACGAACCGTTCACTGGGTACTTATCCGTACGAAAAACCCTATTGATTTACCTGTTTTTACAAGGAAGTAAATGTGAAAAAAATATTTCTACATCCCATGGCCTTTCCCAACCATTTAAATTTTTCTCTTACAGGTCTAACACTTCCGAAAAACCAATAGAACGCCCACCCGGAACAATATATAAAGATAAACGAACCGTTCACTGGGTACTTATCCATACAAAAATCCCTATTGATTTTCCGGTTTTTACAAGGAAGTAAAATGTGAAAAAATATTTCTACATCCCATGGCCTTTCCCAACCATTTAAATTTTTCTCTTACAGGTCTAACACGTCCGAAAAACCAATACAACGCCCACCCGGAACAATATATAAAGCTAAACGAACCGTTCACTGGGTACTTATCCGTACGAAAAACCCTATTGATTTACCTGTTTTTACAAGGAAGTAAATGTGAAAAAAATATTTCTACATCCCATGGCCTTTCCCAACCATTTAAATTTTTCTCTTACAGGTCTAACACTTCCGAAAAACCAATAGAACGCCCACCCGGAACAATATATAAAGATAAACGAACCGTTCACTGGGTACTTATCCATACAAAAATCCCTATTGATTTTCCGGTTTTTACAAGGAAGTAAAATGTGAAAAAATATTTCTACATCCCATGGCCTTTCCCAACCATTTAAATTTTTCTCTTACAGGTCTAACACTTCCAAAAAACCAAAACAACGCCCACCCGGAACAATATATAAAGCTAAACGAACCGTTCACTGGGTACTTATCAGTACAAAAATCCCTATTGATTTTCCGGTTTTTACAAGGAAGTAAAATGTGAAAAAAATATTTCTACATCCCATGGCCTTTCCCAACCATTTAAATTTTTCTCTTATAGGTCTAACACTTCTGAAAAACCAATACAACGCCCACCCGGAAAAATATATAAACCTAAACGAACCGTTCACTGGGTACTTATCCGTACGAAAATCACTATTGATTTACCTGTTTTTACCAGGAAATAAAATGTGAAAAAATATTTCTACATCCCATGGCCTTTCCCAACCATTTAAATTTTTCTCTTACAGGTCTAACACTTCCGAAAAACCAAAACTACGCCCACCAGGAACAATATATAAAGCAAAACGAACCGTTCACTGGGTACTTATCCGTACGAAAATCCCTATTGATTTTCCTGTTTTTACAAGGAAGTTAAATGTGAAAAAAATATTTCTACATCACATGGCCTTTCCAAACCATTTAAATTTTTCTCTTACAGGTCTAACACTTCCGAAAAACCAATACAACGCCCACCCGGAACAATATATAAAGCTAAACGAACGGTTCACTGGGTACTTATCCGTACGAAAAATCCCAATTGATTTTCCTGTTTTTACAAGGAAGTAAAATGTGAAAAAAATATTTCTACATCCCATGGCCTTTCCCAACCATTAAAATTTTTCTCTTACAGGTCTAACACTTCCGAAAAACCAAAACTACGCCCACCAGGAACAATATATAAAGCAAAACGAACCGTTCACTGGGTACTTATGTGTACAAAAATCCCTATTGATTTTCCTGTTTTTACAAGGAAGTAAAATGTGAAAAAAATATTTCTACATCCCATGGCCTTCCCAACCATTTCAATTTTTCTCTTACAGGTCTAACACTTCCGAAAAACCAATACAACGCCCACCCGGAACAATATATAAAGCTAAACGAACCGTTCACTGGGTACTTATCTGTACAAAAATCCCTATTGATTTTCCTGTTTTTACAAGGAAGTAAAATGTGAAAAAAATATTTCTACATCCCATGGCCTTTCCCAACCATTAAAATTTTTCTCTTACAGGTCTAACACTTCCGAAAAACCAATACAACGCCCACCCGGAACAATATATAAAGCTAAACGAACGGTTCACTGGGTACTTATCCGTATGAAATTCCCTATTGATTTTCCTGTTTTTACAAGGAAGTAAAATGTGAATAAAATATTTCTACATCCCATGGCCTTTCCCAACCATTAAAATTTTTCTCTTACAGGTCTAACACTTCCGAAAAAACAATACAACGCCCACCCGGAACAATATATAAAGCTAAACGAACCGTTCACTGGGTACTTATCCGTACGAAAAACCCTATTGATTTACCTGTTTTTACAAGGAAGTAAATGTGAAAAAAATATTTCTACATCCCATGGCCTTTCCCAACCATTTAAATTTTTCTCTTACAGGTCTAACACTTCTGAAAAACTAAAACAACGCCCACCCGGAACAATATATAAAGCTAAACGAACTGTTCACTGGGTACTTATCCGTACAAAAATCCCTATTGATTTTCCTGTTTTTACAAGGAAGTAAAATGTGAAAAAAATATTTCTACATCCCATGGCCTTTCCCAACCATTTAAATTTTTCTCTTACAGGTCTAACACTTCTGAAAAACTAAAACAACGCCCACCCGGAACAATATATAAAGCAAAATGAACCGTTCACTGGGTACTTATCTGTACAAAAATCCCTATCGATTTTCCTGTTTTTACAAGGAAGTAAAATGTGAAAAAAATATTTCTACATCCCATGGCCTTTCCCAGCCATTTAAATTTTTCTCTTAACAGGTCTAACACTTCCGAAAAACCAATACAACGCCCACCCGGAACCATATATAAAGCTAAACGAACCGTTCACTGGGTACTTATCCGTACGAAAATCCCTATTGATTTTCCTGTTTTTACAAGGAAGTAAAATGTGAAAAAAATATTTCTACATCCCATGGCCTTTCCCAACCATTTAAATTTTTCTCTTACAGGTCTAACACTTCCGAAAAAACAATACAACGCCCACCCGGAACAATATATAAAGCTAAACGAACCGTTCACTGGGTACTTATCCGTACGAAAAACCCTATTGATTTACCTGTTTTTACAAGGAAGTAAATGTGAAAAAAATATTTCTACATCCCATGGCCTTTCCCAACCATTTAAATTTTTCTCTTACAGGTCTAACACTTCCGAAAAACCAATAGAACGCCCACCCGGAACAATATATAAAGATAAACGAACCGTTCACTGGGTACTTATCCATACAAAAATCCCTATTGATTTTCCGGTTTTTACAAGGAAGTAAAATGTGAAAAAATATTTCTACATCCCATGGCCTTTCCCAACCATTTAAATTTTTCTCTTACAGGTCTAACACTTCCAAAAAACCAAAACAACGCCCACCCGGAACAATATATAAAGCTAAACGAACCGTTCACTGGGTACTTATCAATACAAAAATCCCTATTGATTTTCCGGTTTTTACAAGGAAGTAAAATGTGAAAAAAATATTTCTACATCCCATGGCCTTTCCCAACCATTTAAATTTTTCTCTTACAGGTCTAACACTTCTGAAAAACCAATACAACGCCCACCCGGAAAAATATATAAACCTAAACGAACCGTTCACTGGGTACTTATCCGTACGAAAATCACTATTGATTTACCTGTTTTTACCAGGAAATAAAATGTGAAAAAATATTTCTACATCCCATGGCCTTTCCCAACCATTTAAATTTTTCTCTTACAGGTCTAACACTTCCGAAAAACCAAAACTACGCCCACCAGGAACAATATATAAAGCAAAACGAACCGTTCACTGGGTACTTATCCGTACGAAAATCCCTATTGATTTTCCTGTTTTTACAAGGAAGTTAAATGTGAAAAAAATATTTCTACATCACATGGCCTTTCCAAACCATTTAAATTTTTCTCTTACAGGTCTAACACTTCCGAAAAACCAATACAACGCCCACCCGGAACAATATATAAAGCTAAACGAACGGTTCACTGGGTACTTATCCGTACGAAAATCCCTATTGATTTTCCTGTTTTTACAAGGAAGTAAAATGTGAAAAAAATATTTCTACATCCCATGGCCTTTCCCAACCATTAAAATTTTTCTCTTACAGGTCTAACACTTCCGAAAAACCAAAACTACGCCCACCAGGAACAATATATAAAGCAAAACGAACCGTTCACTGGGTACTTATCTGTACAAAAATCCCTATTGATTTTCCTGTTTTTACAAGGAAGTAAAATGTGAAAAAAATATTTCTACATCCCATGGCCTTTCCCAACCATTTAAATTTTTCTCTTACAGGTCTAACACTTCCGAAAAACCAATACAACGCCCACCCGGAACAATATATAAAGCTAAACGAACGGTTCACTGGGTACTTATCCGTACGAAAATCCCTATTGACTTTCCTGTTTTTACAAGGAAGTAAAATGTGAAAAAAAAATTTCTACATCCCATGGCCTTTCCCAACCATTAAAATTTTTCTCTTACAGGTCTAACACTTCCGAAAAAACAATACAACGCCCACCAGGAACAATATATAAAGCTAAACGAACCGTTCACTGGGTACTTATCCGTACGAAAAACCCTATTGATTTACCTGTTTTTACAAGGAAGTAAATGTGAAAAAAATATTTCTACATCCCATGGCCTTTCCCAACCATTTCAATTTTTCTTTTACAGGTCTAACACTTCCGAAAAACCAATACAACGCCCACCCGGAACAATATATAAAGATAAACGAACCGTTCACTGGGTACTTATCCGTACGAAAATCCCTATTGATTTTCCTGTTTTTACAAGGAAGTAAAATATGAAAAAAATATTTCTACATCCCATGGCCATTCCCAACCATTTAAATTTTTCTCTTACAGGTCTAACACTTCCGAAAAAACAATACAACGCCCACCCGGAACAATATATAAAGCTAAACGAACCGTTCACTGGGTACTTATCCGTACGAAAAACCCTATTGATTTACCTATTTTTACAAGGAAGTAAATGTGAAAAAAATATTTCTACATCCCATGGCCTTTCCCAACCATTTAAATTTTTCTCTTACAGGTCTAACACTTCCGAAAAACCAAAACAACGCCCACCCGGAACAATATATAAAGCTAAACGAACTGTTCACTGGGTACTTATCCGTACAAAAATCCCTATTGATTTTCCTGTTTTTACAAGGACGTAAAATGTGAAAAAAATATTTCTACATCCCATGGCCTTTCCCAACCATTTCAATTTTTCTCTTACAGGTCTAACACTTCCGAAAAACCAATACAACGCCCAGCCGGAACAATATATAAAGCTAAACGAACGGTTCACTGGGTACTTATCCGTACGAAAATCCCTATTGATTTTCCTGTTTTTACAAGGAAGTAAAATGTGAAAAAAATATTTCTACATCCCATGGCCTTTCCCAACCATTTCAATTTTTCTCTTACAGGTCTAACACTTCCGAAAAACCAATACAACGCCCACCCGGAACAATATATAAAGCTAAACGAACCGTTCACTGGGTACTTATCCGTACGAAAAACCCTATTGATTTTCCTGTTTTTACAAGGAAGTAAATGTGAAAAAAATATTTCTACATCCCATGGCCTTTCCCAACCATTTAAATTTTTCTCTTACAGGTCTAACACTTCCGAAAAACCAATACAACGCCCACCCGGAACCATATATAAAGCTAAACGAACCGTTCACTGGGTACTTATCCGTACGAAAAACCCTATTGATTTACCTGTTTTTACAAGGAAGTAAATGTGAAAAAAATATTTCTACATACCATGGCCTTTCCCAACCATTTAAATTTTTCTCTTACAGGTCTAACACTTCCGAAAAACCAATACAACGCCAACCCGGAACAATATATAAAGATAAACGAACCGTTCACTGGGTACTTATCCGTACAAAAAACCCTATTGATTTTCCTGTTTTTACAAGGAAGTAAATGTGAAAAAAATATTTCTACATCCCATGGCCTTTCCCAACCATTTCAATTTTTCTCTTACAGGTCTAACACTTCCGAAAAACCAATACAACGCCCACCCGGAACAATATATAAAGCTAAACGAACCGTTCACTGGGTACTTATCTGTACAAAAATCCCTATTGATTTTCCTGTTTTTACAAGGAAGTAAAATGTGAAAAAAATATTTCTACATCCCATGGCCTTTCCCAACCATTAAAATTTTTCTCTTACAGGTCTAACACTTCCGAAAAACCAAAACTACGCCCACCAGGAACAATATATAAAGCAAAACGAACCGTTCACTGGGTACTTATGTGTACAAAAATCCCTATTGATTTTCCTGTTTTACAAGGAAGTAAAATGTGAAAAAAATATTTCTACATCCCATGGCCTTCCCAACCATTTCAATTTTTCTCTTACAGGTCTAACACTTCCGAAAAACCAATACAACGCCCACCCGGAACAATATATAAAGCTAAACGAACCGTTCACTGGGTACTTATCTGTACAAAAATCCCTATTGATTTTCCTGTTTTTACAAGGAAGTAAAATGTGAAAAAAATATTTCTACATCCCATGGCCTTTCCCAACCATTAAAATTTTTCTCTTACAGGTCTAACACTTCCGAAAAACCAATACAACGCCCACCCGGAACAATATATAAAGCTAAACGAACGGTTCACTGGGTACTTATCCGTATGAAATTCCCTATTGATTTTCCTGTTTTTACAAGGAAGTAAAATGTGAATAAAATATTTCTACATCCCATGGCCTTTCCCAACCATTAAAATTTTTCTCTTACAGGTCTAACACTTCCGAAAAAACAATACAACGCCCACCCGGAACAATATATAAAGCTAAACGAACCGTTCACTGGGTACTTATCCGTACGAAAAACCCTATTGATTTACCTGTTTTTACAAGGAAGTAAATGTGAAAAAAATATTTCTACATCCCATGGCCTTTCCCAACCATTTAAATTTTTCTCTTACAGGTCTAACACTTCTGAAAAACTAAAACAACGCCCACCCGGAACAATATATAAAGCTAAACGAACTGTTCACTGGGTACTTATCCGTACAAAAATCCCTATTGATTTTCCTGTTTTTACAAGGAAGTAAAATGTGAAAAAAATATTTCTACATCCCATGGCCTTTCCCAACCATTTAAATTTTTCTCTTACAGGTCTAACACTTCTGAAAAACTAAAACAACGCCCACCCGGAACAATATATAAAGCAAAATGAACCGTTCACTGGGTACTTATCTGTACAAAAATCCCTATCGATTTTCCTGTTTTTACAAGGAAGTAAAATGTGAAAAAAATATTTCTACATCCCATGGCCTTTCCCAGCCATTTAAATTTTTCTCTTAACAGGTCTAACACTTCCGAAAAACCAATACAACGCCCACCCGGAACCATATATAAAGCTAAACGAACCGTTCACTGGGTACTTATCCGTACGAAAATCCCTATTGATTTTCCTGTTTTTACAAGGAAGTAAAATGTGAAAAAAATATTTCTACATCCCATGGCCTTTCCCAACCATTTAAATTTTTCTCTTACAGGTCTAACACTTCCGAAAAAACAATACAACGCCCACCCGGAACAATATATAAAGCTAAACGAACCGTTCACTGGGTACTTATCCGTACGAAAAACCCTATTGATTTACCTGTTTTTACAAGGAAGTAAATGTGAAAAAAATATTTCTACATCCCATGGCCTTTCCCAACCATTTAAATTTTTCTCTTACAGGTCTAACACTTCCGAAAAACCAATAGAACGCCCACCCGGAACAATATATAAAGATAAACGAACCGTTCACTGGGTACTTATCCATACAAAAATCCCTATTGATTTTCCGGTTTTTACAAGGAAGTAAAATGTGAAAAAATATTTCTACATCCCATGGCCTTTCCCAACCATTTAAATTTTTCTCTTACAGGTCTAACACTTCCAAAAAACCAAAACAACGCCCACCCGGAACAATATATAAAGCTAAACGAACCGTTCACTGGGTACTTATCAATACAAAAATCCCTATTGATTTTCCGGTTTTTACAAGGAAGTAAAATGTGAAAAAAATATTTCTACATCCCATGGCCTTTCCCAACCATTTAAATTTTTCTCTTACAGGTCTAACACTTCTGAAAAACCAATACAACGCCCACCCGGAAAAATATATAAACCTAAACGAACCGTTCACTGGGTACTTATCCGTACGAAAATCACTATTGATTTACCTGTTTTTACCAGGAAATAAAATGTGAAAAAATATTTCTACATCCCATGGCCTTTCCCAACCATTTAAATTTTTCTCTTACAGGTCTAACACTTCCGAAAAACCAAAACTACGCCCACCAGGAACAATATATAAAGCAAAACGAACCGTTCACTGGGTACTTATCCGTACGAAAATCCCTATTGATTTTCCTGTTTTTACAAGGAAGTTAAATGTGAAAAAAATATTTCTACATCACATGGCCTTTCCAAACCATTTAAATTTTTCTCTTACAGGTCTAACACTTCCGAAAAACCAATACAACGCCCACCCGGAACAATATATAAAGCTAAACGAACGGTTCACTGGGTACTTATCCGTACGAAAATCCCTATTGATTTTCCTGTTTTTACAAGGAAGTAAAATGTGAAAAAAATATTTCTACATCCCATGGCCTTTCCCAACCATTAAAATTTTTCTCTTACAGGTCTAACACTTCCGAAAAACCAAAACTACGCCCACCAGGAACAATATATAAAGCAAAACGAACCGTTCACTGGGTACTTATCTGTACAAAAATCCCTATTGATTTTCCTGTTTTTACAAGGAAGTAAAATGTGAAAAAAATATTTCTACATCCCATGGCCTTTCCCAACCATTTAAATTTTTCTCTTACAGGTCTAACACTTCCGAAAAACCAATACAACGCCCACCCGGAACAATATATAAAGCTAAACGAACGGTTCACTGGGTACTTATCCGTACGAAAATCCCTATTGACTTTCCTGTTTTTACAAGGAAGTAAAATGTGAAAAAAAAATTTCTACATCCCATGGCCTTTCCCAACCATTAAAATTTTTCTCTTACAGGTCTAACACTTCCGAAAAAACAATACAACGCCCACCAGGAACAATATATAAAGCTAAACGAACCGTTCACTGGGTACTTATCCGTACGAAAAACCCTATTGATTTACCTGTTTTTACAAGGAAGTAAATGTGAAAAAAATATTTCTACATCCCATGGCCTTTCCCAACCATTTCAATTTTTCTTTTACAGGTCTAACACTTCCGAAAAACCAATACAACGCCCACCCGGAACAATATATAAAGATAAACGAACCGTTCACTGGGTACTTATCCGTACGAAAATCCCTATTGATTTTCCTGTTTTTACAAGGAAGTAAAATATGAAAAAAATATTTCTACATCCCATGGCCATTCCCAACCATTTAAATTTTTCTCTTACAGGTCTAACACTTCCGAAAAAACAATACAACGCCCACCCGGAACAATATATAAAGCTAAACGAACCGTTCACTGGGTACTTATCCGTACGAAAAACCCTATTGATTTACCTATTTTTACAAGGAAGTAAATGTGAAAAAAATATTTCTACATCCCATGGCCTTTCCCAACCATTTAAATTTTTCTCTTACAGGTCTAACACTTCCGAAAAACCAAAACAACGCCCACCCGGAACAATATATAAAGCTAAACGAACTGTTCACTGGGTACTTATCCGTACAAAAATCCCTATTGATTTTCCTGTTTTTACAAGGACGTAAAATGTGAAAAAAATATTTCTACATCCCATGGCCTTTCCCAACCATTTCAATTTTTCTCTTACAGGTCTAACACTTCCGAAAAACCAATACAACGCCCAGCCGGAACAATATATAAAGCTAAACGAACGGTTCACTGGGTACTTATCCGTACGAAAATCCCTATTGATTTTCCTGTTTTTACAAGGAAGTAAAATGTGAAAAAAATATTTCTACATCCCATGGCCTTTCCCAACCATTTCAATTTTTCTCTTACAGGTCTAACACTTCCGAAAAACCAATACAACGCCCACCCGGAACAATATATAAAGCTAAACGAACCGTTCACTGGGTACTTATCCGTACGAAAAACCCTATTGATTTTCCTGTTTTTACAAGGAAGTAAATGTGAAAAAAATATTTCTACATCCCATGGCCTTTCCCAACCATTTAAATTTTTCTCTTACAGGTCTAACACTTCCGAAAAACCAATACAACGCCCACCCGGAACCATATATAAAGCTAAACGAACCGTTCACTGGGTACTTATCCGTACGAAAAACCCTATTGATTTACCTGTTTTTACAAGGAAGTAAATGTGAAAAAAATATTTCTACATACCATGGCCTTTCCCAACCATTTAAATTTTTCTCTTACAGGTCTAACACTTCCGAAAAACCAATACAACGCCAACCCGGAACAATATATAAAGATAAACGAACCGTTCACTGGGTACTTATCCGTACAAAAAACCCTATTGATTTTCCTGTTTTTACAAGGAAGTAAATGTGAAAAAAATATTTCTACATCCCATGGCCTTTCCCAACCATTTAAATTTTTCTCTTACAGGTCTAACACTTCCGAAAAACCAATACAACGCCCTCCCGGAACAATATATAAAGCTAAACGAACCGTTCACTGGGTACTTATCCGTACGAAAAACCCTATTGATTTACCTGTTTTTACAAGGAAGTAAATGTGAAAAAAATATTTCTACATCCCATGGCCTTTCCCAACCATTTAAATTTTTCTCTTACAGGTCTAACACTTCCGAAAAACCAATACAACGCCAACCCGGAACAATATATAAAGATAAACGAACCGTTCACTGGGTACTTATCCGTACGAAAATCCCTATCGATTTTCCTGTTTTTACAAGGAAGTAAAATGTGAAAAAAATATTACTACATCCCATGGCGTTTCCCAACGATTTAAATTTTTCTCTTACAGGTCTAACACTTCCGAAAAACCAAAAGAACGCCCACCCGGAACAATATATAAAGCTAAACGAACCGTTCACTGGGCCCTTATCCGTACAAAATTCCCTATTGATTTACCTGTTTTTACAAGGAAGTAAAATGTGAAAAAAATATTTCTACATCCCATGGCCTTTCCCAACCATTTCAATTTTTCTCTTACAGGTCTAACACTTCCGAAAAACCAATACAACGCCCACCCGGAACAATATATAAAGCTAAACGAACGGTTCACTGGGTACTTATCCGTACGAAAATCCCTATTGGTTTTCCTGTTTTTACAAGGAAGTAAAATGTGAAAAAAATATTTCTACATCCCATGGCCTTTCCCAGCCATTTAAATTTTTCTCTTACAGGTCTAACACTTCCGAAAAACCAATACAACGCCCACCAGGAACAATATATAAAGCTAAACGAACCGTTCACTGGGTACTTATCCGTACAAAAATCCCTATTGATTTTCCTGTTTTTACAAGAAAGTAAATGTGAAAAAAATATTTCTACATCCCATGGCCTTTCCCAGCCATTTAAATTTTTCTCTTACAGGTCTAACACTTCCGAAAAACCAATACAACGCCCACCCAGAACAATATATAAAGCTAAACACACGGTTCACTGGGTACTTATCCGTACGAAAATCCCTATTGATTTTCCTGTTTTTACAAGGAAGTAAAATGTGAAAAAAATATTTCTACATCCCATGGCCTTTCCCAACCATTTAAATTTTTCTCTTACAGGTCTAACACTTCCCAAAAAACAATACAACGCCCACCCGGAACAATATATAAAGCTAAACGAACCGTTCACTGGGTACTTATCCGTACGAAAAACCCTATTGATTTTCCTGTTTTTACAAGGAAGTAAAATGTGAAAAAAATATTTCTACATCCCATGGCCTTTCCCAACCATTTCAATTTTTCTCTTACAGGTCTAACACTTCCGAAAAACCAATACAACGCCCACCCGGAACAATATATAAAGCTAAACGAACCGTTCACTGGGTACTTATCCGTACGAAAAACCCTATTGATTTACCTATTTTTACAAGGAAGTAAATGTGAAAAAAATATTTCTACATCCCATGGCCTTTCCCAACCATTTAAATTTTTCTCTTACAGGTCTAACACTTCCGAAAAACCAAAACAACGCCCACCCGGAACAATATATAAAGCTAAACGAACTGTTCACTGGGTACTTATCCGTACAAAATTCCCTATTGATTTTCCTGTTTTTACAAGGAAGTAAAATGTGAAAAAAATATTTCTACATCCCATGGCCTTTCCCAGCCATTTCAATTTTTCTCTTACAGGTCTAACACTTCCGAAAAACCAATACAATGCCCACCCGGAACAATATATAAAGCTAAACGAACGGTTCACTGGGTACTTATCCGTACGAAAATCCCTATTGGTTTTCCTGTTTTTACAAGGAAGTAAAATGTGAAAAAAATATTTCTACATCCCATGGCCTTTCCCAGCCATTTAAATTTTTCTCTTACAGGTCTAACACTTCCGAAAAACCAATACAACGCCCACCAGGAACAATATATAAAGCTAAACGAACCGTTCACTGGGTACTTATCCGTACAAAAATCCCTATTGATTTTCCTGTTTTTACAAGAAAGTAAATGTGAAAAAAATATTTCTACATCCCATGGCCTTTCCCAGCCATTTAAATTTTTCTTACAGGTCTAACACTTCCGAAAAACCAAAACCACGCCCACCCGGAACAATATATAAAGCTAAACGGTCCGTTCACTGGGTACTTATCAGTACAAAAATCCCTATTGATTTTCCTCTTTTTACAAGGAAATAAAATGTGAAAAAAATATTTCTACATCCCATGGCCTTTCACAACCATTTAAATTTTTCTCTTACAGGTCTAACACTTCTGAAAAAACAATACAACGCCCACCCGGAACAATATATAAAGCTAAACGAACCGTTCACTGGGTACTTATCCGTACGAAAAACCCTATCGATTTTCCTGTTTTTACAAGGAAGTAAATGTGAAAAAAAAAATTTCTACATCCCATGGCCTTTCCCAACCATTTAAATTTTTCTCTTACAGGTCTAACACTTCCGAAAAACCAATACAACGCCCACCAGGAACAATATATAAAGCTAAACGAACCGTTCACTGGGTACTTATCCGTACGAAAATCCCTATTGATTTTCCTGTTTTTACAAGGAAGTAAAATGTGAAAAAAATATTTCTACATCCCATGGCCTTTCCCAACCATTTAAATTTTTCTCTTACAGGTCTAACACTTTTGAAAAAACAATACAACGCCCACCCGGAACAATATATAAAGCTAAACGAACCGTTCACTGGGTACTTATCCGTACGAAAAACCCTATTGATTTACCTGTTTTTACAAGGAAGTAAATGTGAAAAAAAAAATTTCTACATCCCATGGCCTTTCCCAACCATTTAAATTTTTCTCTTACAGGTCTAACACTTCCGAAAAACCAATACAACGCCCACCAGGAACAATATATAAAGCTAAACGAACTGTTCACTGGGTACTTATCCGTATGAAAAACCCTATTGATTTACCTGTTTTTACAAGGAAGTAAATGTGAAAAAAATATTTCTACATCCCATGGCCTTTCCCAACCATTTAAATTTTTCTCTTACAGGTCTAACACTTCCGAAAAACCAATACAACGCCCACCCGGAACAATATATAAAGCTAAACGCACGGTTCACTGGGTACTTATCCGTACGAAAATCCCTATTGATTTTCCTGTTTTTACAAGGAAGTAAAATGTGAAAAAAATATTTCTACATCCCATGGCCTTTCCCAACCATTTAAATTTTTCTCTTACAGGTCTAACACTTCCGAAAAAACAATACAACGCCCACCCGGAACAATATATAAAGCTAAACGAACTGTTCACTGGGTACTTATCCGTACAAAAATCCCTATTGATTTTCCTGTTTTTACAAGGAAGTAAAATGTGAAAAAAATATTTCTACATCCCATGGCCTTTCCCAACCATTTCAATTTTTCTCTTACAGGTCTAACACTTCTGAAAAACCAATACAACGAACACCCGGAACAATATATAAAGCTAAACGAACGGTTCACAGGGTACTTATCCGTACGAAAATCCCTATTGATTTTCCTGTTTTTACAAGGAAGTAAAATGTGAAAAAAATATTTCTACATCCCATGGCCTTTCCCAACCATTTAAATTTTTCTCTTACAGGTCTAACATTTCCGAAAAACCAATACAACACCCACCAGGAACAATATATAAAGCTAAACGAACCGTTCACTGGGTACTTATCCGTACGAAAAACCCTATTGATTTACCTGTTTTTACAAGGAAGTAAATGTGAAAAAAATATTTCTACATCCCATGGCCTTTCCCAACCATTTAAATTTTTCTCTTACAGGTCTAACACTTCCAAAAAACCAATACAACGCCAACCCGGAACAATATATAAAGATAAACGAACCGTTCACTGGGTACTTATCCGTACGAAAAACCCTATTGATTTTCCTGTTTTTACATGGAAGTAAATGTGAAAAAAATATTTCTACATCCCATGGCCTTTCCCAACCATTTAAATTTTTCTATTACAGGTCTAACACTTCCGAAAAACCAATACAACGCCCACCCGGAACAATATATAAAGCTAAACGAACCGTTCACTGGGTACTTATCCGTACGAAAAACCCTATTGATTTACCTGCTTTTACAAGGAAGTAAATGTGAAAAAAATATTTCTACATCCCATGGCCTTTCCCAACCATTTAAATTTTTCTCTTACAGGTCTAACACTTCCGAAAAACCAATACAACGCCAACCCGGAACAATATATAAAGATAAACGAACCGTTCACTGGGTACTTATCCGTACGAAAATCCCTATCGATTTTCCTGTTTTTACAAGGAAGTAAAATGTGAAAAAAATATTTCTACATCCCATGGCCTTTCCCAACCATTTAAATTTTTCTCTTACAGGTCTAACACTTCTGAAAAACCAATACAACTCCCACCCGGAAAAATATATAAAGCTAAATGAACCGTTCACTAGGTACTTATCCGTACGAAAATCACTATTGATTTACCTGTTTTTACCAGGAAATAAAATGTGAAAAAATATTTCTACATCCCATGGCCTTTCCCAACAATTTAATTTTTTCTCTTACAGGTCTAACACTTCCGAAAAACCAAAACAACGCCCACCCGGAACAATATATAAAGCTAAACGAACTGTTCACTGGGTACTTATCCGTACAAAAATCCCTATTGATTTTCCTGTTTTTACAAGGAAGTAAAATGTGAAAAAAATATTTCTACATCCCATGGCCTTTCCCAACCATTTCAATTTTTCTCTTACAGGTCTAACACTTCTGAAAAACCAATACAACGCCCACCCGGAACAATATATAAAGCTAAACGAACGGTTCACAGGGTACTTATCCGTACGAAAATCCCTATTGATTTTCCTGTTTTTACAAGGAAGTAAAATGTGAAAAAAATATTTCTACATCCCATGGCCTTTCCCAACCATTTAAATTTTTCTCTTACAGGTCTAACACTTCCGAAAAACCAATACAACGCCCACCCGGAACAATATATAAAGCTAAACGAACGGTTCACTGGGTACTTATCCGTACGAAAATCCCTATTGGTTTTCCTGTTTTTACAAGGAAGTAAAATGTGAAAAAAATATTTCTACATCCCATGGCCTTTCCCAGCCATTTAAATTTTTCTCTTACAGGTCTAACACTTCCGAAAAACCAATACAACGCCCACCAGGAACAATATATAAAGCTAAACGAACCGTTCACTGGGTACTTATCCGTACAAAAATCCCTATTGATTTTCCTGTTTTTACAAGAAAGTAAATGTGAAAAAAATATTTCTACATCCCATGGCCTTTCCCAGCCATTTAAATTTTTCTTACAGGTCTAACACTTCCGAAAAACCAAAACAACGCCCACCCGGAACAATATATAAAGCTAAACGGTCCGTTCACTGGGTACTTATCAGTACAAAAATCCCTATTGATTTTCCTCTTTTTACAAGGAAATAAAATGTGAAAAAAATATTTCTACATCCCATGGCCTTTCCCAACCATTTAAATTTTTCTCTTACAGGTCTAACACTTCCGAGAAACCAATACAACGCCCACCCAGAACAATATATAAAGCTAAACACACGGTTCACTGGGTACTTATCCGTACGAAAATCCCTATTGGTTTTCCTGTTTTTACAAGGAAGTAAAATGTGAAAAAAATATTTCTACATCCCATGGCCTTTCCCAGCCATTTAAATTTTTCTCTTACAGGTCTAACACTTCCGAAAAACCAATACAACGCCCACCAGGAACAATATATAAAGCTAAACGAACCGTTCACTGGGTACTTATCCGTACAAAAATCCCTATTGATTTTCCTGTTTTTACAAGAAAGTAAATGTGAAAAAAATATTTCTACATCCCATGGCCTTTCCCAGCCATTTAAATTTTTCTTACAGGTCTAACACTTCCGAAAAACCAAAACAACGCCCACCCGGAACAATATATAAAGCTAAACGGTCCGTTCACTGGGTACTTATCAGTACAAAAATCCCTATTGATTTTCCTCTTTTTACAAGGAAATAAAATGTGAAAAAAATATTTCTACATCCCATGGCCTTTCCCAACCATTTAAATTTTTCTCTTACAGGTCTAACACTTCTGAAAAAACAATACAACGCCCACCCGGAACAATATATAAAGCTAAACGAACCGTTCACTGGGTACTTATCCGTACGAAAAACCCTATCGATTTTCCTGTTTTTACAAGGAAGTAAATGTGAAAAAAAAAATTTCTACATCCCATGGCCTTTCCCAACCATTTATATTTTTCTCTTACAGGTCTAACACTTCCGAAAAACCAATACAACGCCCACCAGGAACAATATATAAAGCTAAACGAACCGTTCACTGGGTACTTATCCGTACGAAAATCCCTATTGATTTTCCTGTTTTTACAAGGAAGTAAAATGTGAAAAAAATATTTCTACATCCCATGGCCTTTCCCAACCATTTAAATTTTTCTCTTACAGGTCTAACACTTCTGAAAAAACAATACAACGCCCACCCGGAACAATATATAAAGCTAAACGAACCGTTCACTGGGTACTTATCCGTACGAAAAACCCTATTGATTTACCTGTTTTTACAAGGAAGTAAATGTGAAAAAAAAAATTTCTACATCCCATGGCCTTTCCCAACCATTTAAATTTTTCTCTTACAGGTCTAACACTTCCGAAAAACCAATACAACGCCCACCAGGAACAATATATAAAGCTAAACGAACTGTTCACTGGGTACTTATCCGTATGAAAAACCCTATTGATTTACCTGTTTTTACAAGGAAGTAAATGTGAAAAAAATATTTCTACATCCTATGGCCTTTCCCAACCATTTAAATTTTTCTCTTACAGGTCTAACACTTTCGAAAAACCAATACAACGCCCACCCGGAACAATATATAAAGCTAAACGCACGGTTCACTGGGTACTTATCCGTACGAAAATCCCTATTGATTTTCCTGTTTTTACAAGGAAGTAAAATGTGAAAAAAATATTTCTACATCCCATGGCCTTTCCCAACCATTTAAATTTTTCTCTTACAGGTCTAACACTTCCGAAAAAACAATACAACGCCCACCCGGAACAATATATAAAGCTAAACGAACTGTTCACTGGGTACTTATCCGTACAAAAATCCCTATTGATTTTCCTGTTTTTACAAGGAAGTAAAATGTGAAAAAAATATTTCTACATCCCATGGCCTTTCCCAACCATTTCAATTTTTCTCTTACAGGTCTAACACTTCTGAAAAACCAATACAACGAACACCCGGAACAATATATAAAGCTAAACGAACGGTTCACAGGGTACTTATCCGTACGAAAATCCCTATTGATTTTCCTGTTTTTACAAGGAAGTAAAATGTGAAAAAAATATTTCTACATCCCATGGCCTTTCCCAACCATTTAAATTTTTCTCTTACAGGTCTAACATTTCCGAAAAACCAATACAACACCCACCAGGAACAATATATAAAGCTAAACGAACCGTTCACTGGGTACTTATCCGTACGAAAAACCCTATTGATTTACCTGTTTTTACAAGGAAGTAAATGTGAAAAAAATATTTCTACATCCCATGGCCTTTCCCAACCATTTAAATTTTTCTCTTACAGGTCTAACACTTCCAAAAAACCAATACAACGCCAACCCGGAACAATATATAAAGATAAACAAACCGTTCACTGGGTACTTATCCGTACGAAAAACCCTATTGATTTTCCTGTTTTTACATGGAAGTAAATGTGAAAAAAATATTTCTACATCCCATGGCCTTTCCCAACCATTTAAATTTTTCTATTACAGGTCTAACACTTCCGAAAAACCAATACAACGCCCACCCGGAACAATATATAAAGCTAAACGAACCGTTCACTGGGTACTTATCCGTACGAAAAACCCTATTGATTTACCTGCTTTTACAAGGAAGTAAATGTGAAAAAAATATTTCTACATCCCATGGCCTTTCCCAACCATTTAAATTTTTCTCTTACAGGTCTAACACTTCCGAAAAACCAATACAACGCCAACCCGGAACAATATATAAAGATAAACGAACCGTTCACTGGGTACTTATCCGTACGAAAATCCCTATCGATTTTCCTGTTTTTACAAGGAAGTAAAATGTGAAAAAAATATTTCTACATCCCATGGCCTTTCCCAACCATTTAAATTTTTCTCTTACAGGTCTAACACTTCTGAAAAACCAATACAACTCCCACCCGGAAAAATATATAAAGCTAAATGAACCGTTCACTAGGTACTTATCCGTACGAAAATCACTATTGATTTACCTGTTTTTACCAGGAAATAAAATGTGAAAAAATATTTCTACATCCCATGGCCTTTCCCAACAATTTAAATTTTTCTCTTACAGGTCTAACACTTCCGAAAAACCAAAACAACGCCCACCCGGAACAATATATAAAGCTAAACGAACTGTTCACTGGGTACTTATCCGTACAAAAATCCCTATTGATTTTCCTGTTTTTACAAGGAAGTAAAATGTGAAAAAAATATTTCTACATCCCATGGCCTTTCCCAACCATTTCAATTTTTCTCTTACAGGTCTAACACTTCTGAAAAACCAATACAACGCCCACCCGGAACAATATATAAAGCTAAACGAACGGTTCACAGGGTACTTATCCGTACGAAAATCCCTATTGATTTTCCTGTTTTTACAAGGAAGTAAAATGTGAAAAAAATATTTCTACATCCCATGGCCTTTCCCAACCATTTAAATTTTTCTCTTACAGGTCTAACATTTCCGAAAAACCAATACAACACCCACCAGGAACAATATATAAAGCTAAACGAACCGTTCACTGGGTACTTATCCGTACGAAAAACCCTATTGATTTTCCTGTTTTTACAAGGAAGTAAATGTGAAAAAAATATTTCTACATCCCATGGCCTTTCCCAACCATTTAAATTTTTCTCTTACAGGTCTAACACTTCCGAAAAACCAATACAACGCCAACCCGGAACAATATATAAAGATAAACGAACCGTTCACTGGGTACTTATCCGTACGAAAAACCCTATTGATTTACCTGTTTTTACAAGGAAGTAAATGTGAAAAAAATATTTCTACATCCCATGGCCTTTCCCAACCATTTAAATTTTTCTCTTACAGGTCTAACACTTCCGAAAAACCAATACAACGCCAACCCGGAACAATATATAAAGATAAACGAACCGTTCACTGGGTACTTATCCGTACGAAAAACCCTATTGATTTTCCTGTTTTTACATGGAAGTAAATGTGAAAAAAATATTTCTACATCCCATGGCCTTTCCCAACCATTTAAATTTTTCTATTACAGGTCTAACACTTCCGAAAAACCAATACAACGCCCACCCGGAACAATATATAAAGCTAAACGAACCGTTCACTGGGTACTTATCCGTACGAAAAACCCTATTGATTTACCTGCTTTTACAAGGAAGTAAATGTGAAAAAAATATTTCTACATCCCATGGCCTTTCCCAACCATTTAAATTTTTCTCTTACAGGTCTAACACTTCCGAAAAACCAATACAACGCCAACCCGGAACAATATATAAAGATAAACGAACCGTTCACTGGGTACATATCCGTACGAAAATCCCTATCGATTTTCCTGTTTTTACAAGGAAGTAAAATGTGAAAAAAATATTTCTACATCCCATGGCCTTTCCCAACCATTTAAATTTTTCTCTTACAGGTCTAACACTTCTGAAAAACCAATACAACTCCCACCCGGAAAAATATATAAAGCTAAATGAACCGTTCACTAGGTACTTATCCGTACGAAAATCACTATTGATTTACCTGTTTTTACCAGGAAATAAAATGTGAAAAAATATTTCTACATCCCATGGCCTTTCCCAACCATTTAAATTTTTCTCTTACAGGTCTAACACTTCCGAAAAACCAAAACAATGCCCACCCGGAACAATATATGAAGCTAAACGAACTGTTCACTGGGTACTTATCCGTACAAAAATCCCTATTGATTTTCCTGTTTTTACAAGGAAGTAAAATGTGAAAAAAATATTTCTACATCCCATGGCCTTTCCCAACCATTTCAATTTTTCTCTTACAGGTCTAACACTTCTGAAAAACCAATACAACGCCCACCCGGAACAATATATAAAGCTAAACGAACGGTTCACAGGGTACTTATCCGTACGAAAATCCCTATTGATTTTCCTGTTTTTACAAGGAAGTAAAATGTGAAAAAAATATTTCTACATCCCATGGCCTTTCCCAACCATTTAAATTTTTCTCTTACAGGTCTAACATTTCCGAAAAACCAATACAACACCCACCAGGAACAATATATAAAGCTAAACGAACCGTTCACTGGGTACTTATCCGTACGAAAAACCCTATTGATTTTCCTGTTTTTACAAGGAAGTAAATGTGAAAAAAATATTTCTACATCCCATGGCCTTTCCCAACCATTTAAATTTTTCTCTTACAGGTCTAACACTTCCGAAAAACCAATACAACGCCAACCCGGAACAATATATAAAGATAAACGAACCGTTCACTGGGTACTTATCCGTACGAAAAACCCTATTGATTTTCCTGTTTTTACATGGAAGTAAATGTGAAAAAAATATTTCTACATCCCATGGCCTTTCCCAACCATTTAAATTTTTCTCTTACAGGTCTAACACTTCCGAAAAACCAATACAACGCCCACCCGGAACAATATATAAAGCTAAACGCACGGTTCACTGGGTACTTATCCGTACGAAAATCCCTATTGATTTTCCTGTTTTTACAAGGAAGTAAAATGTGAAAAAAATATTTCTACATCCCATGGCCTTTCCCAACCATTTAAATTTTTCTCTTACAGGTCTAACACTTCTGAAAAAACAATACAACGCCCACCCGGAACAATATATAAAGCTAAACGAACCGTTCACTGGGTACTTATCCGTACGAAAAACCCTATTGATTTACCTGTTTTTACAAGGAAGTAAATGTGAAAAAAAAAATTTCTACATCCCATGGCCTTTCCCAACCATTTAAATTTTTCTCTTACAGGTCTAACACTTCCGAAAAACCAATACAACGCCCACCAGGAACAATATATAAAGCTAAACGAACCGTTCACTGGGTAATTATCCGTATGAAAAACCCTATTGATTTACCTGTTTTTACAAGGAAGTAAATGTGAAAAAAATATTTCTACATCCCATGGCCTTTCCCAACCATTTAAATTTTTCTCTTACAGGTCTAACACTTCCGAAAAACCAATACAACGCCCACCCGGAACAATATATAAAGCTAAACGAACCGTTCACTGGGTAGTTTCAAGTACGAAAATCCCTATTGATTTACCTGTTTTTACAAGGAAATAAAATGTGAAAAAAATATTTCTACATCCCATGGCCTTTCCCAACCATTTAAATTTTTCTCTTACCTGTCAAACACTTCCGAAAAACCAATACAACGCCAACCCGGAACAATATATACAGCTAAACGAACCGTTCACAGGGTACTTACACGTACGAAAATCCCTATTGATTTACCTCTTTTTACAAGGAAATAAAATGTGAAAAAAATATTTCTACATCCCATGGCCTTTCCCAACCATTTACATTTTTCTCTTACAGGTCTAACACTTCCGAAAAACCAATACAACGCCCACCCGGAACAATATATAAAGCTAAACGAACTGTTCACTGGGCACTTATCCGTACGAAAATCCCTATTGATTTACCTGTTTTTACACGGAAATAAAATGTGAAAAAAATATTTCTACATCCCATGGCCTTTCCCAACCATTTAAATTTTTCTCTTAGAGGTCTAACACTTCCGAAAAACCAATACAACGCCCACCCGGAACAATATATAAAGCTAAACGAACCGTTTACTGGGCACTTATCCGTACGAAAATCCCTATTGATTTACCTGTTTTTACAAGGAAATAAAATGTGAAAAAAATATTTCTACATCCCATGGCCTTTCCCAACCATTTAAATTTTTCTCTTACAGGTCTAACACTTCTGAAAAACCAATACAACGCACACCCGGAACAATATATAAAGCTAAACGAACCGTTCACTGGGTAGTTACACGTACGAAAATCCCTATTGATTTACCTGTTTTTACAAGGAAATAAAATGTGAAAAAAATATTTCTACATCCCATGGCCTTTCCCAACCATATAAATTTTTCTCTTACAGGTCTAACACTTCGGAAAAACCAATACAACGCCCACCCGGAACAATATATAAAGCTAAACGAACCGTTCACTGGGCACTTATCCGTACGAAAATCCCTATTGATTTACCTGTTTTTACAAGGAAATAAAATGTGAAAAAAATATTTCTACATCCCATGGCCTTTCCTAACCATTTAAATTTTTGTCTTACATGTCTAACACTTCCGAAAAACCAATACAACGCCCACCCGGAACAATATATAAAGCTAAACGAACCGTTCACTGGGTAGTTTCAAGTACGAAAATCCCTATTGATTTACCTGTTTTTACAATGAAATAAAATGTGAAAAAAATATTTCTACATCCCATGGCCTTTCCCAACCATTTAAAATTTTCTCTTACCTGTCTAACACTTCCGAAAAACCAATACAACGCCAACCCGGAACAATATATACAGCTAAACGAACCGTTCACAGGGTACTTACACGTACGAAAATCCCTATTGATTTACCTCTTTTTACAAGGAAATAAAATGTGAAAAAAATATTTCTACATCCCATGGCCATTCCCAACCATTTAAATTTTTCTCGTACAGGTCTAACACTTCCGAAAAACCAATACAACGCCCACCCGGAACAATATATAAAGCTAAACGAACCGTTCACTGGGCACTTATACGTACGAAAATCCCTATTGATTTACCTGTTTTTACAAGGAAATAAAATGTGAAAAAAATATTTCTACATCCCATGGCCTTTCCCAACCATTAAAATTTTTCTCTTACAGGTCTAACACTTCGGAAAAACCAATACAACGCCCACCCGGAACAATATATAATGCTAAACGAACCGTTCACTGGGCACTTATCCGTACGAAAATCCCTATTGATTTACCTGTTTTTACAAGGAAATAAAATGTGAAAAAAATATTTCTACATCCCATGGCCTTTCCTAACCATATAAATTTTTCTCTTACAGGTCTAACACTTCTGAAAAACCAATACAACGCACACCCGGAACAATATATAAAGCTAAACGAACCGTTCACTGGGTAGTTACACGTACGAAAATCCCTATTGATTTACCTGTTTTTACAAGGAAATAAAATGTGAAAAAAATATTTCTACATCCCATGGCCTTTCCCAACCATATAAATTTTTCTCTTACAGGTCTAACACTTCGGAAAAACCAATACAACACCCACCCGGAACAATATATAAAGCTAAACGAACCGTTCACTGGGCACTTATCCGTACGAAAATCCCTATTGATTTACCTGTTTTTACAAGGAAATAAAATGTGAAAAAAATATTTCTACATCCCATGGCCTTTCCCAACCATTTAAATATTTCTCTTACAGGTCTAACACTTCCGAAAAACCAATACAACGCCCACACGGAACAATATATAAAGCTAAACGAACCGTTCACTGGGTAGTTTCAAGTACGAAAATCCCTATTGATTTACCTGTTTTTACAAGGAAATAAAATGTGAAAAAAATATTTCTACATCCCATGGCCTTTCCCAACCATTTAAATTTTTCTCTTACAGGTCTAACACTTCTGAAAAACCAATACAACGCACACCCGGAACAATATATAAAGCTAAACGAACCGTTCACTGGGTAGTTACACGTACGAAAATCCCTATTGATTTACCTGTTTTTACAAGGAAATAAAATGTGAAAAAAATATTTCTACATCCCATGGCCTTTCCCAACCATATAAATTTTTCTCTTACAGGTCTAACACTTCGGAAAAACCAATACAACGCCCACCCGGAACAATATATAAAGCTAAACGAACCGTTCACTGGGCACTTATCCGTACGAAAATCCCTATTGATTTACCTGTTTTTACAAGGAAATAAAATGTGAAAAAAATATTTCTACATCCCATGGCCTTTCCTAACCATTTAAATTTTTGTCTTACATGTCTAACACTTCCGAAAAACCAATACAACGCCCACCCGGAACAATATATAAAGCTAAACGAACCGTTCACTGGGTAGTTTCAAGTACGAAAATCCCTATTGATTTACCTGTTTTTACAAGGAAATAAAATGTGAAAAAAATATTTCTACATCCCATGGCCTTTCCCAACCATTTAAAATTTTCTCTTACCTGTCTAACACTTCCGAAAAACCAATACAACGCCAACCCGGAACAATATATACAGCTAAACGAACCGTTCACAGGGTACTTACACGTACGAAAATCCCTATTGATTTACCTCTTTTTACAAGGAAATAAAATGTGAAAAAAATATTTCTACATCCCATGGCCATTCCCAACCATTTAAATTTTTCTCGTACAGGTCTAACACTTCCGAAAAACCAATACAACGCCCACCCGGAACAATATATAAAGCTAAACGAACCGTTCACTGGGCACTTATACGTACGAAAATCCCTATTGATTTACCTGTTTTTACAAGGAAATAAAATGTGAAAAAAATATTTCTACATCCCATGGCCTTTCCCAACCATTAAAATTTTTCTCTTACAGGTCTAACACTTCGGAAAAACCAATACAACGCCCACCCGGAACAATATATAATGCTAAACGAACCGTTCACTGGGCACTTATCCGTACGAAAATCCCTATTGATTTACCTGTTTTTACAAGGAAATAAAATGTGAAAAAAATATTTCTACATCCCATGGCCTTTCCTAACCATTTAAATTTTTCTCTTACAGGTCTAACACTTCTGAAAAACCAATACAACGCACACCCGGAACAATATATAAAGCTAAACGAACCGTTCACTGGGTAGTTACACGTACGAAAATCCCTATTGATTTACCTGTTTTTACAAGGAAATAAAATGTGAAAAAAATATTTCTACATCCCATGGCCTTTCCCAACCATATAAATTTTTCTCTTACAGGTCTAACACTTCGGAAAAACCAATACAACACCCACCCGGAACAATATATAAAGCTAAACGAACCGTTCACTGGGCACTTATCCGTACGAAAATCCCTATTGATTTACCTGTTTTTACAAGGAAATAAAATGTGAAAAAAATATTTCTACATCCCATGGCCTTTCCCAACCATTTAAATATTTCTCTTACAGGTCTAACACTTCCGAAAAACCAATACAACGCCCACACGGAACAATATATAAAGCTAAACGAACCGTTCACTGGGTAGTTTCAAGTACGAAAATCCCTATTGATTTACCTGTTTTTACAAGGAAATAAAATGTGAAAAAAATATTTCTACATCCCATGGCCTTTCCCAACCATTTAAATTTTTCTCTTAGAGGTCTAACACTTCCGAAAAACCAATACAACGCCCACCCGGAACAATATATAAAGCTAAACGAACCGTTCACTGGGCACTTATCCGTACGAAAATCCCTATTGATTTACCTGTTTTTACAAGGAAATAAAATATGAAAAAAATATTTCTACATCCCATGGCCTTTCCTAACCATTTAAATTTTTGTCTTACATGTCTAACACTTCCGAAAAACCAATACAACGCCCACCCGGAACAATATATAAAGCTAAACGAACCGTTCACTGGGTACTTATACGTACGAAAATCCCAATTGATTTACCTGTTTTTACAAGGAAATAAAATGTGAAAAAAATATTTCTACATCCCATGGCCTTTCCCAACCATTTAAATTTTTCTCTTACAGGTCTAACACTTCGGAAAAACCAATACAACGCCCACCCGGAACAATATATAAAGCTAAACGAACCGTTCACTGGGCACTTATCCGTACGAAAATCCCAATTGATTTACCTGTTTTTACACGGAAATAAAATGTGAAAAAAATATTTCTACATCCCATGGCCTTTCCCAACCATTTAAATTTTTCTCTTACAGGTCTAACACTTCTGAAAAACCAATACAACACCCACCCGGAACAATATATAAAGCTAAACGAACCGTTCACTGGGTACTTATACGTACGAAAATCCCTATTGATTTACCTGTTTTTACAAGGAAATAAAATGTGAAAAAAATATTTCTACATCCCATGGCCTTTCCCAACCATTTAAATATTTCTCTTACAGGTCTAACACTTCCGAAAAACCAATACAACGCCCACACGGAACAATATATAAAGCTAAACGAACCGTTCACTGGGTAGTTTCAAGTACGAAAATCCGTATTGATTTACCTGTTTTTACACGGAAATAAAATGTGAAAAAAATATTTCTACATCCCATGGCCTTTCCCAACCATTTACATTTTTCTCTTACAGGTCTAACACTTCCGAAAAACCAATACAACGCCCACCCGGAACAATATATAAAGCTAAACGAACCGTTCACTGGGCACTTATCCGTACGAAAATCCCTATTGATTTACCTGTTTTTACAAGGAAATAAAATATGAAAAAAATATTTCTACATCCCATGGCCTTTCCCAACCATTTAAATTTTTCTCTTACAGGTCTAACACTTCCGAAAAACCAATACAACACCCACCCGGAACAATATATAAAGCTAAACGAACCGTTCACTGGGTACTTATACGTACGAAAATCACTATTGATTTACCTGTTTTTACAAGGAAATAAAATGTGAAAAAAATATTTCTACATCCCATGGCCTTTCCCAACCATATAAATTTTTCTCTTACAGGTCTAACACTTCGGAAAAACCAATACAACACCCACCCGGAACAATATATAAAGCTAAACGAACCGTTCACTGGGCAGTTATCCGTACGAAAATCCCTATTGATTTACCTGTTTTTACAAGGAAATAAAATGTGAAAAAAATATTTCTACATCCCATGGCCTTTCCCAACCATTTAAATATTTCTCTTACAGGTCTAACACTTCCGAAAAACCAATACAACGCCCACACGGAACAATATATAAAGCTAAACGAACCGTTCACTGGGTAGTTTCAAGTACAAAAATCCCTATTGATTTACCTGTTTTTACAAGGAAATAAAATGTGAAAAAAATATTTCTACATCCCATGGCCTTTCCCAACCATTTAAATTTTTCTCTTAGAGGTCTAACACTTCCGAAAAACCAATACAACGCCCACCCGGAACAATATATAAAGCTAAACGAACCGTTCACTGGGCACTTATCCGTACGAAAATCCCTATTGATTTACCTGTTTTTACAAGGAAATAAAATATGAAAAAAATATTTCTACATCCCATGGCCTTTCCCAACCATTTAAATTTTTCTCTTACAGGTCTAACACTTCCGAACAACCAATACAACACCCACCCGGAACAATATATAAAGCTAAACGAACCGTTCACTGGGTACTTATACGTACGAAAATCCCTATTGATTTACCTGTTTTTACAAGGAAATAAAATGTGAAAAAAATATTTCTACATCCCATGGCCTTTCCCAACCATATAAATTTTTCTCTTACAGGTCTAACACTTCGGAAAAACCAATACAACGCCCACCCGGAACAATATATAAAGCTAAACGAACCGTTCACTGGGCACTTATCCATACGAAAATCCCTATTGATTTACCTGTTTTTACAAGGAAATAAAATGTGAAAAAAATATTTCTACATCCCATGGCCTTTCCCAACCATTTAAATATTTCTCTTACAGGTCTAACACTTCCGAAAAACCAATACAACGCCCACACGGAACAATATATAAAGCTAAACGAACCGTTCACTGGGTAGTTTCAAGTACGAAAATCCCTATTGATTTACCTGTTTTTACAAGGAAATAAAATGTGAAAAAAATATTTCTACATCCCATGGCCTTTCCCAAGCATTTACATTTTTCTCTTACAGGTCTAACACTTCCGAAAAACCAATACAACGCCCACCCGGAACAATATATAAAGCTAAACGAACCATTCACTGGGCACTTATCCGTACGAAAATCCCTATTGATTTACCTGTTTTTACACGGAAATAAAATGTGAAAAAAATATTTCTACATCCCATGGCCTTTCCCAACCATTTAAATTTTTCTCTTAGAGGTCTAACACTTCCGAAAAACCAATACAACGCCCACCCGGAACAATATATAAAGCTAAACGAACCGTTCACTGGGCACTTATCCGTACGAAAATCCCTATTGATTTACCTGTTTTTACAAGGAAATAAAATATGAAAAAAATATTTCTACATCCCATGGCCTTTCCCAACCATTTAAATTTTTCTCTTACAGGTCTAACACTTCCGAAAAACCAATACAACACCCACCCGGAACAATATATAAAGCTAAACGAACCGTTCACTGGGTACTTATACGTACGAAAATCCCTATTGATTTACCTGTTTTTACAAGGAAATAAAATGTGAAAAAAATATTTCTACATCCCATGGCCTTTCCCAACCATTTAAATATTTCTCTTACAGGTCTAACACTTCCGAAAAACCAATACAACGCCCACACGGAACAATATATAAAGCTAAACGAACCGTTCACTGGGTAGTTTCAAGTACGAAAATCCCTATTGATTTACCTGTTTTTACAAGGAAATAAAATGTGAAAAAAATATTTCTACATCCCATGGCCTTTCCCAACCATTTAAATATTTCTCTTACAGGTCTAACACTTCCGAAAAACCAATACAACGCCCACACGGAACAATATATAAAGCTAAACGAACCGTTCACTGGGTAGTTTCAAGTACGAAAATCCCTATTGATTTACCTGTTTTTACAAGGAAATAAAATGTGAAAAAAATATTTCTACATCCCATGGCCTTTCCCAACCATTTAAATTTTTCTCTTAGAGGTCTAACACTTCCGAAAAACCAATACAACGCCCACCCGGAACAATATATAAAGCTAAACGAACCGTTCACTGGGCACTTATCCGTACGAAAATCCCTATTGATTTACCTGTTTTTACAAGGAAATAAAATATGAAAAAAATATTTCTACATCCCATGGCCTTTCCCAACCATTTAAATTTTTCTCTTACAGGTCTAACACTTCCGAACAACCAATACAACACCCACCCGGAACAATATATAAAGCTAAACGAACCGTTCACTGGGTACTTATACGTACGAAAATCCCTATTGATTTACCTGTTTTTACAAGGAAATAAAATGTGAAAAAAATATTTCTACATCCCATGGCCTTTCCCAACCATATAAATTTTTCTCTTACAGGTCTAACACTTCGGAAAAACCAATACAACGCCCACCCGGAACAATATATAAAGCTAAACGAACCGTTCACTGGGCACTTATCCATACGAAAATCCCTATTGATTTACCTGTTTTTACAAGGAAATAAAATGTGAAAAAAATATTTCTACATCCCATGGCCTTTCCCAACCATTTAAATATTTCTCTTACAGGTCTAACACTTCCGAAAAACCAATACAACGCCCACACGGAACAATATATAAAGCTAAACGAACCGTTCACTGGGTACTTATACGTACGAAAATCCCTATTGATTTACCTGTTTTTACAAGGAAATAAAATGTGAAAAAAATATTTCTACACCCCATGGCCTTTCCCAACCATTTAAATTTTTCTCTTACAGGTCTAACACTTCGGAAAAACCAATACAACGCCCACCCAGAACAATATATAAAGCTAAACGAACCGTTCACTGGGCACTTATCCGTACGAAAATCCCTTTTGATTTACCTGTTTTTACAAGGAAATAAAATGTGAAAAAAATATTTCTACATCCAATGGCCTTTCCCAACCATTTAAATTTTTCTCTTAGAGGTCTAACAATTCCGAAAAACCAATACAACGCCCTCCCAGAACAATATATAACGATAAACGAACAGTTCACTGGGTACTTACACGTACGAAAATCCCTATTGATTTACCTGTTTTTACAAGGAAATAAAATGTGAAAAAATATTTCTACACCCCATGGCCTTTCCCAACCATTTAAATTTTTCTCTTACAGGTCTAACACTTCGGAAAAACCAATACAACGCCCACCCAGAACAATATATAAAGCTAAACGAACCGTTCACTGGGCACTTATCCGTACGAAAATCCCTTTTGATTTACCTGTTTTTACAAGGAAATAAAATGTGAAAAAAATATTTCTACATCCCATGGCCTTTCCCAACCATTTAAATTTTTCTCTTAGAGGTCTAACAATTCCGAAAAACCAATACAACGCCCTCCCAGAACAATATATAACGATAAACGAACAGTTCACTGGGTACTTACACGTACGAAAATCCCTATTGATTTACCTGTTTTTACAAGGAAATAAAATGTGAAAAAATATTTCTACATCCCATGGCCTTTCCCAGCCATTTAAATTTTTCTCTTACAGGTCTAACACTTCCGAAAAACCAATACAACGCCCACCCGGAACAATATATAAAGCTAAACGAACCGTTCACTGGGTACTTATGCGTACGAAAATCCCTATTGATTTACCTGTTTTTACAAGGAAGTAAAATGTGAAAAAAATATTTCTACATCCCATGGCCTTTCCCAACCATTTAAATTTTTCTCTTACAGGTCTAACACTTCGGAAAAACCAATACAACGCCCACCCGGAACAATATATAAAGCTAAACGAACCGTTCACTGGGCACTTATCCGTACGAAAATCCCTATTGATTTACCTGTTTTTACAAGGAAATAAAATGTGAAAAAAATATTTCTACATCCCATGGTCTTTCCCAGCCATTTAAATTTTTCTCTTACAGGTCTAACACTTCCGAAAAACCAATACAACGCCCTCCCAGAACAATACATAAAGCTAAACGAACCGTTCACTGGGTACTTACACGTACGAAAATCCCTATTGATTTACCTGTTTTTACAAGGAAATAAAATGTGAAAAAAATATTTCTACATCCCATGGCCTTTCCCAACCATTTAAATTTTTCTCTTACAGGTCTAACACTTCGGAAAAACCAATACAACGCCCACCCGGAACAATATATAAAGCTAAACGAACCGTTCACTGGGCACTTATCCGTACGAAAATCCCTATTGATTAACCTGTTTTTACAAGGAAATAAAATGTGAAAAAAATATTTCTACATCTCATGGCCTTTCCCAACCATTTAAATTTTTGTCTTACATGTCTAACACTTCCGAAAGAGCAATACAACGCCCACCCGGAACAATATATAAAGCTAAACGAACCGTTCACTGGGTACTTACACGTACGAAAATCCCTATTGATTTACCTGTTTTTACAAGGAAATAAAATGTGAAAAAAATATTTCTACATCCCATGGCCATTCCCAACCATTTAAATTTTTCACTTACAGGTCTAAAACTTCCGAAAAACCAATACAATGCCCACCCGGAACAATATATAAAGCTAAACGAACCGTTCACTGGGTACTTATACGTACGAAAATCCCTATTGATTTACCTGTTTTTACAAGGAAGTAAAATGTGAAAAAAATATTTCTACATCCCATTGCCTTTCCCAACCATTTAAATTTTTCTCTTACAGGTCTAACACTTCGGAAAAACCAATACAACGCCCACCCGGAACAATATATAAAGCTAAACGAACCGTTCACTGGGCACTTATCCATACGAAAATCCCTATTGATTTACCTGTTTTTACAAGGAAATAAAATGTGATAAAAAATATTTCTACATCCCATGGCCTTTCCCAACCATTTAAATTTTTCTCTTACTGGTCTAAGACTTCCGAAAAACCAATACAACGCCCACCTGGAACAATATATAAAGCTAAACGAACCGTTCAATGGGTACTTAGACGTACGAAAATCCCTATTGATTTACCTGTTTTTACAAGGAAATAAAAAGTGAAAAAATATTTCTACATCCCATGGCCTTTCCCAGCCATTTAAATTTTTCTCTTACAGGTCTAACACTTCCGAAAAACCAATACAACGCCCACCTGGAACAATATATAAAGCTAAACGAACCGTTCACTGGGTACTTATGCGTACGAAAATCCCTATTGATTTACCTGTTTTTACAAGGAAGTAAAATGTGAAAAAAATATTTCTACATCCCATGGCCTTTCCCAACCATTTAAATTTTTCTCTTACAGGTCTAACACTTCGGAAAAACCAATACAACGCCCACCCGGAACAATATATAAAGCTAAACGAACCGTTCACTGGGCACTTATCCGTACGAAAATCCCTATTGATTTACCTGTTTTTACAAGGAAATAAAATGTGAAAAAAATATTTCTACATCCCATGGCCTTTCCCAGCCATTTAAATTTTTCTCTTACAGGTCTAACACTTCCGAAAAACCAATACAACGCCCTCCCAGAACAATATATAAAGCTAAACGAACCGTTCACTGGGTACTTACACGTACGAAAATCCCTATTGATTTACCTATTTTTACAAGGAAATAAAATGTGAAAAAAATATTTCTACATCCCATGGCCTTTCCCAACCATTTAAATTTTTCTCTTACAGGTCTAACACTTCCGATAAACCAATACAACGCCCACCCGGAACAATATATAAAGCTAAACGAACCGTTCACTGGGTACTTATACGTACGAAAATCCCTATTGATTTACCTGTTTTTACAAGGAAATAAAATGTGAAAAAAATATTTCTACATCCCATGGCCTTTCCCAACCATTTAAATTTTTCTCTTACAGGTCTAACACTTCGGAAAAACCAATACAATGCCCACCCGGAACAATATATAAAGCTAAACGAACCGTTCACTGGGCACTTATCCGTACGAAAATCCCTATTGATTTACCTGTTTTTACAAGGAAATAAAATGTGAAAAAAATATTTCTACATCCCATGGCCTTTCCCAACCATTTAAATTTTTGTCTTACATGTCTAACACTTCCGAAAAACCAATACAACGCCCACCTGGAACAATATATAAAGCTAAACGAACCGTTCACTGGGTACTTACACGTACGAAAATCCCTATTGATTTACCTGTTTTTACAAGGAAATAAAATGTGAAAAAAATATTTCTACATCCCATGGCCATTCCCAACCATTTAAATTTTTCACTTACAGGTCTAACACTTCCGAAAAACCAATACAACGCCCACCCGGAACAATATATAAAGCTAAACGAACCGTTCACTGGGTACTTATACGTACGAAAATCCCTATTGATTTACCTGTTTTTACAAGGAAGTAAAATGTGAAAAAAATATTTCTACATCCCATGGCCTTTCCCAACCATTTAAATTTTTCTCTTACAGGTCTAACACTTCGGAAAAACCAATACAACGCCCACCCGGAACAATATATAAAGCTAAACGAACCGTTCACTGGGCACTTATCCGTACGAAAATCCCTATTGATTTAACTGTTTTTACAAGGAAATAAAATGTGAAAAAAATATTTCTACATCCCATGGCCTTTCCCAACCATTTAAATTTTTCTCTTACTGGTCTAAGACTTCCGAAAAACCAATACAACGCCCACCCGGAACAATATATAAAGCTAAACGAACCGTTCAATGGGTACTTAGACGTACGAAAATCCCTATTGATTTACCTGTTTTTACAAGGAAATAAAAAGTGAAAAAATATTTCTACATCCCATGGCCTTTCCCAGCCATTTAAATTTTTCTCTTACAGGTCTAACACTTCGGAAAAACCAATACAACGCCCACCCGGAACAATATATAAAGCTAAACGAACCGTTCACTGGGCACTTATCCGTACGAAAATCCCTATTGATTTACCTGTTTTTACAAGGAAATAAAATGTGAAAAAAATATTTCTACATCCCATGGCCTTTCCCAGCCATTTAAATTTTTCTCTTACAGGTCTAACACTTCCGATAAACCAATACAATGCCCACCCGGAACAATATATAAAGCTAAACGAACCGTTCACTGGGCACTTATCCGTACTGAAATCCCTATTGATTTACCTGTTTTTACAAGGAAATAAAATGTGAAAAAAATATTTCTACATCCCATGGCCTTTCCCAACCATTTAAATTTTTGTCTTACATGTCTAACACTTCCGAAAAACCAATACAACGCCCACCCGGAACAATATATAAAGCTAAACGAACCGTTCACTGGGTACTTACACGTACGAAAATCCCTATTGATTTACCTGTTTTTACAAGGAAATAAAATGTGAAAAAAATATTTCTACATCCCATGGCCATTCCCAACCATTTAAATTTTTCACTTACAGGTCTAACACTTCCGAAAAACCAATACAACGCCCACCCGGAACAATATATAAAGCTAAACGAACCGTTCACTGGGCACTTATCCATACGAAAATCCCTATTGATTTACCTGTTTTTACAAGGAAATAAAATGTGATAAAAAATATTTCTACATCCCATGGCCTTTCCCAAACATTTAAATTTTTCTCTTACTGGTCTAAGACTTCCGAAAAACCAATACAACGCCCACCTGGAACAATATATAAAGCTAAACGAACCGTTCAATGGGTACTTAGACGTACGAAAATCCCTATTGATTTACCTGTTTTTACAAGGAAATAAAAATGAAAAAATATTTCTACATCCCATGGCCTTTCCCAGCCATTTAAATTTTTCTCTTACAGGTCTAACACTTCCGAAAAACCAATACAACGCCCACCCGGAACAATATATAAAGCTAAACGAACCGTTCACTGGGTACTTATGCGTACGAAAATCCCTATTGATTTACCTGTTTTTACAAGGAAGTAAAATGTGAAAAAAATATTTCTACATCCCATGGCCTTTCCCAACCATTTAAATTTTTCTCTTACAGGTCTAACACTTCGGAAAAACCAATACAACGCCCACCCGGAACAATATATAAAGCTAAACGAACCGTTCACTGGGCACTTATCCGTACGAAAATCCCTATTGATTTACCTGTTTTTACAAGGAAATAAAATGTGAAAAAAATATTTCTACATCCCATGGCCTTTCCCAGCCATTTAAATTTTTCTCTTACAGGTCTAACACTTCCGAAAAACCAATACAACGCCCTCCCAGAACAATATATAAAGCTAAACGAACCGTTCACTGGGTACTTACACGTACGAAAATCCCTATTGATTTACCTATTTTTACAAGGAAATAAAATGTGAAAAAAATATTTCTACATCCCATGGCCTTTCCCAACCATTTAAATTTTTCTCTTACAGGTCTAACACTTCCGATAAACCAATACAACGCCCACCCGGAACAATATATAAAGCTAAACGAACCGTTCACTGGGTACTTATACGTACGAAAATCCCTATTGATTTACCTGTTTTTACAAGGAAATAAAATGTGAAAAAAATATTTCTACATCCCATGGCCTTTCCCAACCATTTAAATTTTTCTCTTACAGGTCTAACACTTCGGAAAAACCAATACAATGCCCACCCGGAACAATATATAAAGCTAAACGAACCGTTCACTGGGCACTTATCCGTATGAAAATCCCTATTGATTTACCTGTTTTTACAAGGAAATAAAATGTGAAAAAAATATTTCTACATCCCATGGCCTTTCCCAACCATTTAAATTTTTGTCTTACATGTCTAACACTTCCGAAAAACCAATACAACGCCCACCTGGAACAATATATAAAGCTAAACGAACCGTTCACTGGGTACTTACACGTACGAAAATCCCTATTGATTTACCTGTTTTTACAAGGAAATAAAATGTGAAAAAAATATTTCTACATCCCATGGCCATTCCCAACCATTTAAATTTTTCACTTACAGGTCTAACACTTCCGAAAAACCAATACAACGCCCACCCGGAACAATATATAAAGCTAAACGAACCGTTCACTGGGTACTTATACGTACGAAAATCCCTATTGATTTACCTGTTTTTACAAGGAAGTAAAATGTGAAAAAAATATTTCTACATCCCATGGCCTTTCCCAACCATTTAAATTTTTCTCTTACAGGTCTAACACTTCGGAAAAACCAATACAACGCCCACCCGGAACAATATATAAAGCTAAACGAACCGTTCACTGGGCACTTATCCGTACGAAAATCCCTATTGATTTAACTGTTTTTACAAGGAAATAAAATGTGAAAAAAATATTTCTACATCCCATGGCCTTTCCCAACCATTTAAATTTTTCTCTTACTGGTCTAAGACTTCCGAAAAACCAATACAACGCCCACCCGGAACAATATATAAAGCTAAACGAACCGTTCAATGGGTACTTAGACGTACGAAAATCCCTATTGATTTACCTGTTTTTACAAGGAAATAAAAAGTGAAAAAATATTTCTACATCCCATGGCCTTTCCCAGCCATTTAAATTTTTCTCTTACAGGTCTAACACTTCGGAAAAACCAATACAACGCCCACCCGGAACAATATATAAAGCTAAACGAACCGTTCACTGGGCACTTATCCGTACGAAAATCCCTATTGATTTACCTGTTTTTACAAGGAAATAAAATGTGAAAAAAATATTTCTACATCCCATGGCCGTTCCCAGCCATTTAAATTTTTCTCTTACAGGTCTAACACTTCCGATAAACCAATACAATGCCCACCCGGAACAATATATAAAGCTAAACGAACCGTTCACTGGGCACTTATCCGTACTGAAATCCCTATTGATTTACCTGTTTTTACAAGGAAATAAAATGTGAAAAAAATATTTCTACATCCCATGGCCTTTCCCAACCATTTAAATTTTTGTCTTACATGTCTAACACTTCCGAAAAACCAATACAACGCCCACCCGGAACAATATATAAAGCTAAACGAACCGTTCACTGGGTACTTACACGTACGAAAATCCCTATTGATTTACCTGTTTTTACAAGGAAATAAAATGTGAAAAAAATATTTCTACATCCCATGGCCATTCCCAACCATTTAAATTTTTCACTTACAGGTCTAACACTTCCGAAAAACCAATACAACGCCCACCCGGAACAATATATAAAGCTAAACGAACCGTTCACTGGGCACTTATCCATACGAAAATCCCTATTGATTTACCTGTTTTTACAAGGAAATAAAATGTGATAAAAAATATTTCTACATCCCATGGCCTTTCCCAAACATTTAAATTTTTCTCTTACTGGTCTAAGACTTCCGAAAAACCAATACAACGCCCACCTGGAAAAATATATAAAGCTAAACGAACCGTTCAATGGGTACTTAGACGTACGAAAATCCCTATTGATTTACCTGTTTTTACAAGGAAATAAAAAGTGAAAAAATATTTCTACATCCCATGGCCTTTCCCAGCCATTTAAATTTTTCTCTTACAGGTCTAACACTTCCGAAAAACCAATACAACGCCCACCCGGAACAATATATAAAGCTAAACGAACCGTTCACTGGGTACTTATGCGTACGAAAATCCCTATTGATTTACCTGTTTTTACAAGGAAGTAAAATGTGAAAAAAATATTTCTACATCCCATGGCCTTTCCCAACCATTTAAATTTTTCTCTTACAGGTCTAACACTTCGGAAAAACCAATACAACGCCCACCCGGAACAATATATAAAGCTAAACGAACCGTTCACTGGGCACTTATCGGTACGAAAATCCCTATTGATTTACCTGTTTTTACAAGGAAATAAAATGTGAAAAAAATATTTCTACATCCCATGGCCTTTCCCAGCCATTTAAATTTTTCTCTTACAGGTCTAACACTTCCGAAAAACCAATACAACGCCCTCCCAGAACAATATATAAAGCTAAACGAACCGTTCACTGGGTACTTACACGTACGAAAATCCCTATTGATTTACCTATTTTTACAAGGAAATAAAATGTGAAAAAAATATTTCTACATCCCATGGCCTTTCCCAACCATTTAAATTTTTCTCTTACAGGTCTAACACTTCCGATAAACCAATACAACGCCCACCCGGAACAATATATAAAGCTAAACGAACCGTTCACTGGGTACTTATACGTACGAAAATCCCTATTGATTTACCTGTTTTTACAAGGAAATAAAATGTGAAAAAAATATTTCTACATCCCATGGCCTTTCCCAACCATTTAAATTTTTCTCTTACAGGTCTAACACTTCGGAAAAACCAATACAATGCCCACCCGGAACAATATATAAAGCTAAACGAACCGTTCACTGGGCACTTATCCGTACGAAAATCCCTATTGATTTACCTGTTTTTACAAGGAAATAAAATGTGAAAAAAATATTTCTACATCCCATGGCCTTTCCCAACCATTTAAATTTTTGTCTTACATGTCTAACACTTCCGAAAAACCAATACAACGCCCACCCGGAACAATATATAAAGCTAAACGAACCGTTCACTGGGTACTTACACGTACGAAAATCCCTATTGATTTACCTGTTTTTACAAGGAAATAAAATGTGAAAAAAATATTTCTACATCCCATGGCCATTCCCAACCATTTAAATTTTTCACTTACAGGTCTAACACTTCCGAAAAACCAATACAACGCCCACCCGGAACAATATATAAAGCTAAACGAACCGTTCACTGGGTACTTATACGTACGAAAATCCCTATTGATTTACCTGTTTTTACAAGGAAATAAAATGTGAAAAAAATATTTCTACACCCCATGGCCTTTCCCAACCATTTAAATTTTTCTCTTACAGGTCTAACACTTCGGAAAAACCAATACAACGCCCACCCGGAACAATATATAAAGCTAAACGAACCGTTCACTGGGCACTTATCCGTACGAAAATCCCTTTTGATTTACCTGTTTTTACAAGGAAATAAAATGTGAAAAAAATATTTCTACATCCCATGGCCTTTCCCAACCATTTAAATTTTTCTCTTAGAGGTCTAACACTTCCGAAAAACCAATACAACGCCCTCCCAGAACAATATATAACGATAAACGAACAGTTCACTGGGTACTTACACGTACGAAAATCCCTATTGATTTACCTGTTTTTACAAGGAAATAAAATGTGAAAAAAATATTTCTACATCCCATGGCCTTTCCCAACCATTTAAATTTGTTTCTTACAGGTCTAACACTTCCGAAAAACCAATACAACGCCCACCCGGAACAATATATAAAGCTAAACGAACCGTTCACTGGGCACTTATCCGTACGAAAATCACTATTGATTTACCTGTTTTTACAAGGAAATAAAATGTGAAAAAAAATATTTCTACATCCCATGGCCTTTCCCAACCTTTTAAATTTTTCTCTTACAGGTCTAACACTTCCAAAAAACCAATACAACGCCCACCCGGAACAATATATAAAGCTAAACGAACCGTTCACTGGGCACTTATCCGTACGAAAATCCCTATTGATTTACCTGTTTTTACAAGGAAATAAAATGTGAAAAAATATTTCTACATCCCATGGCCTTTCCCAACCATTTAAATTTTTGTCTTACATGTCTAACACTTCCGAAAAAGCAATACAATGCCCACCCGGAAGAATATATAAAGCTAAACGAACCGTTCACTGGGCACTTATCCGTACGAAAATCCCTATTGATTTACCTGTTTTTACAAGGAAATAAAATGTGAAAAAAATATTTCTACATCCCATGGCCTTTCCCAACCATTTAAATTTTTCACTTACAGGTCTAACACTTCCGAAAAACCAATACAACGCCCACCCGGAACAATATATAAAGCTAAACGAACCGTTCAATGGGTACTTAGACGTACGAAAATCCCTATTGATTTACCTGTTTTTACAAGGAAATAAAAAATGAAAAAATATTTCTACATCCCATGGCCTTTCCCAGCCATTTAAATTTTTCTCTTACAGGTCTAACACTTCCGAAGAACCAATACAACGCCCAACCGGAACAATATATAAAGCTAAAAGAACCGTTCACTGGGTACTTATCCGTACGAAAATCCCTATTGATTTACCTGTTTTTACAAGGAAATAAAATCTGAAAAAAATATTTCTACATCCCATGGCCATTCCCAGCCATTTAAATTTTTCTCTTACAGGTCTAACACTTCCGAAAAACCAATACAACGCCCTCCCAGAACAATATATAAAGCTAAACGAACCGTTCACTGGGTACTTACACGTACGAAAATCCCTATTGATTTACCTGTTTTTGCAAGGAAATAAAATGTGAAAAAAATATTTCTACATCCCATGGCCTTTCCCAACCATTTAAATTTTTCTCTTACAGGTCTAACACTTCGGAAAAACCAATACAACGCCCACCCGGAACAATATATAAAGCTAAACGAACCGTTCACTGGGCACTTATCCATACGAAAATCCCTATTGATTTACCTGTTTTTACAAGGAAATAAAATGTGATAAAAAATATTTCTACATCCCATGGCCTTTCCCAACCATTTAAATTTTTCTCTTACTGGTCTAAGACTTCCGAAAAACCAATACAACGCCCACCCGGAACAATATATAAAGCTAAACGAACCGTTCAATGGGTACTTAGACGTACGAAAATCCCTATTGATTTACCTGTTTTTACAAGGAAATAAAAAATGAAAAAATATTTCTACATCCCATGGCCTTTCCCAGCCATTTAAATTTTTCTCTTACAGGTCTAACACTTCCGAAAAACCAATACAACGCCCTCCCAGAACAATATATAAAGCTAAATGAACTGTTCACTGGGTACTTACACGTACGAAAATCCCTATTGATTTACCTGTTTTTGCAAGGAAATAAAATGTGAAAAAAATATTTCTACATCCCATGGCCTTTCCCAACCATTTAAATTTTTCTCTTACAGGTCTAACACTTCCGAAAAACCAATACAACGCCCACCCGGAACAATATATAAAGCTAAACGAACCGTTCACTGGGTACATATGCGTACGAAAATCCCTATTGATTTACCTGTTTTTACAAGGAAGTAAAATGTGAAAAAAATATTTCTACATCCCATGGCCTTTCCCAACCATTTAAATTTTTCTCTTACAGGTCTAACACTTCCGAAGAACCAATACAACGCCCTCCCAGAACAATATATAAAGATAAACGAACAGTTCACTGGGTACTTACACGTACGAAAATCCCTATTGATTTACCTGTTTTTACAAGGAAATAAAATGTGAAAAAAATATTTCTACATCCCATGGCCTTTCCCAACCATTTAAATTTTTCACTTACAGGTCTAACACTTCCGAAAAACCAATACAACGCCCACCCGGAACAATATATAAAGCTAAACGAACCGTTCAATGGGTACTTAGACGTACGAAAATCCCTATTGATTTACCTGTTTTTACAAGGAAATAAAAAATGAAAAAATATTTCTACATCCCATGGCCTTTCCCAGCCATTTAAATTTTTCTCTTACAGGTCTAACACTTCCGAAGAACCAATACAACGCCCAACCGGAACAATATATAAAGCTAAAAGAACCGTTCACTGGGTACTTATCCGTACGAAAATCCCTATTGATTTACCTGTTTTTACAAGGAAATAAAATCTGAAAAAAATATTTCTACATCCCATGGCCTTTCCCAGCCATTTAAATTTTTCTCTTACAGGTCTAACACTTCCGAAAAACCAATACAACGCCCTCCCAGAACAATATATAAAACTAAACGAACCGTTCACTGGGTACTTACACGTACGAAAATCCCTATTGATTTACCTGTTTTTGCAAGGAAATAAAATGTGAAAAAAATATTTCTACATCCCATGGCCTTTCCCAACCATTTAAATTTTTCTCTTACAGGTCTAACACTTCCGAAAAACCAATACAACGCCCACCCGGAACAATATATAAAGCTAAACGAACCGTTCACTGGGTACATATGCGTACGAAAATCCCTATTGATTTACCTGTTTTTACAAGGAAATAAAATGTGATAAAATATATTTCTACATCCCATGGCCTTTCCCAACCATTTAAATTTTTCTCTTACTGGTCTAAGACTTCCGAAAAACCAATACAACGCCCACCTGGAACAATATATAAAGCTAAATGAACCGTTCAATGGGTACTTAGACGTACGAAAATCCCTATTGATTTACCTGTTTTTACATGGAAATAAAAAGTAAAAAAATATTTCTACATCCCATGGCCTTTCCCAGCCATTTAAATTTTTCTCTTACAGGTCTAACACTTCCGAAGAACCAATACAACACCCAACCGGAACAATATATAAAGCTAAAAGAACCGTTCACTGGGTACTTACACGTACGAAAATCCCTATTGATTTACCTGTTTTTGCAAGGAAATAAAATGTGAAAAAAATATTTCTACATCCCATGGCCTTTCCCAACCATTTAAATTTTTCTCTTACAGGTCTAACACTTCCGAAAAACCAATACAACGCCCACCCGGAACAATATATAAAGCTAAACGAACCGTTCACTGGGTACATATGCGTACGAAAATCCCTATTGATTTACCTGTTTTTACAAGGAAGTAAAATGTGAAAAAAATATTTCTACATCCCATGGCCTTTCACAACCATTTAAATTTTTCTCTTACAGGTCTAACACTTCGGAAAAACCAATACAACGCCCACCCGGAACAATATATAAAGCTAAACGAACCGTTCACTGGGCACTTGTCCGTACGAAAATCCCTATTGATTTACCTGTTTTTACAAGGAAATAAAATGTGATAAAATATATTTCTACATCCCATGGCCTTTCCCAACCATTTAAATTTTTCTCTTACTGGTCTAAGACTTCCGAAAAACCAATACAACGCCCACCTGGAACAATATATAAAGCTAAACGAACCGTTCAATGGGTACTTAGACGTACGAAAATCCCTATTGATTTACCTGTTTTTACATGGAAATAAAAAGTAAAAAAATATTTCTACATCCCATGGCCTTTCCCAGCCATTTAAATTTTTCTCTTACAGGTCTAACACTTCCGAAGAACCAATACAACACCCAACCGGAACAATATATAAAGCTAAAAGAACCGTTCACTGGGTACTTATCCGTCCGAAAATCCCTATTGATTTACCTGTTTTTACAAGGAAATAAAATGTGAAAAAAATATTTCTACATCCCATGGCCTTTCCCAGCCATTTAAATTTTTCTCTTACAGGTCTAACACTTCCGAAAAACCAATACAACGCCCTCCCAGAACAATATATAAAGCTAAACGAACCGTTCACTGGGTACTTACACGTACGAAAATCCCTATTGATTTACCTGTTTTTGTAAGGAAATAAAATGTGAAAAAAATATTTCTACATCCCATGGCCTTTCCCAACCATTTAAATTTTTCTCTTACAGGTCTAACACTTCCGAAAAACCAATACAACGCCCACCCGGAACAATATATAAAGCTAAACGAACCGTTCACTGGGTACTTATACGTACGAAAATCCCTATTGATTTACCTGTTTTTACAAGGAAATAAAATGTGAAAAAAATATTTCTACATCCCATGGCCTTTCCCAACCATTTAAATTTTTCTCTTACAGGTCTAACACTTCGGAAAAACCAATACAATGCCCACCTGGAACAATATATAAAGCTAAACGAACCGTTCACTGGGCACTTATCCGTACGAAAATCCCTATTGATTTACCTGTTTTTACAAGGAAATAAAATGTGAAAAAAATATTTCTACATCCCATGTCCTTTCCCAACCATTTAAATTTTTCTCTTACTGGTCTAAGACTTCCGAAAAACCAATACAACGCCCACCTGGAACAATATATAAAGCTAAACGAACCGTTCAATGGGTACTTAGACGTACGAAAATCCCTATTGATTTACCTGTTTTTACAAGGAAATAAAAAGTAAAAAAATATTTCTACATCCCATGGCCTTTCCCAGCCATTTAAATTTTTCTCTTACAGGTCTAACACTTCCGAAGAACCAATACAACGCCCAACCGGAACAATATATAAAGCTAAAAGAACCGTTCACTGGGTACTTATCCGTCCGAAAATCCCTATTGATTTACCTGTTTTTACAAGGAAATAAAATGTGAAAAAAATATTTCTACATCCCATGGCCTTTCCCAGCCATTTAAATTTTTCTCTTACAGGTCTAACACTTCCGAAAAACCAATACAACGCCCTCCCAGAACAATATATAAAGCTAAACGAACCGTTCACTGGGTACTTACACGTACGAAAATCCCTATTGATTTACCTGTTTTTGCAAGGAAATAAAATGTGAAAAAAATATTTCTACATCCCATGGCCTTTCCCAACCATTTAAATTTTTCTCTTACAGGTCTAACACTTCCGAAAAACCAATACAACGCCCACCCGGAACAATATATAAAGCTAAACGAACCGTTCACTGGGTACATATGCGTACGAAAATCCCTATTGATTTACCTGTTTTTACAAGGAAGTAAAATGTGAAAAAAATATTTCTACATCCCATGGCCTTTCACAACCATTTAAATTTTTCTCTTACAGGTCTAACACTTCGGAAAAACCAATACAACGCCCACCCGGAACAATATATAAAGCTAAACGAACCGTTCACTGGGCACTTGTCCGTACGAAAATCCCTATTGATTTACCTGTTTTTACAAGGAAATAAAATGTGATAAAATATATTTCTACATCCCATGGCCTTTCCCAACCATTTAAATTTTTCTCTTACTGGTCTAAGACTTCCGAAAAACCAATACAACGCCCACCTGGAACAATATATAAAGCTAAACGAACCGTTCAATGGGTACTTAGACGTACGAAAATCCCTATTGATTTACCTGTTTTTACATGGAAATAAAAAGTAAAAAAATATTTCTACATCCCATGGCCTTTCCCAGCCATTTAAATTTTTCTCTTACAGGTCTAACACTTCCGAAGAACCAATACAACACCCAACCGGAACAATATATAAAGCTAAAAGAACCGTTCACTGGGTACTTATCCGTCCGAAAATCCCTATTGATTTACCTGTTTTTACAAGGAAATAAAATGTGAAAAAAATATTTCTACATCCCATGGCCTTTCCCAGCCATTTAAATTTTTCTCTTACAGGTCTAACACTTCCGAAAAACCAATACAACGCCCTCCCAGAACAATATATAAAGCTAAACGAACCGTTCACTGGGTACTTACACGTACGAAAATCCCTATTGATTTACCTGTTTTTGTAAGGAAATAAAATGTGAAAAAAATATTTCTACATCCCATGGCCTTTCCCAACCATTTAAATTTTTCTCTTACAGGTCTAACACTTCCGAAAAACCAATACAACGCCCACCCGGAACAATATATAAAGCTAAACGAACCGTTCACTGGGTACTTATACGTACGAAAATCCCTATTGATTTACCTGTTTTTACAAGGAAATAAAATGTGAAAAAAATATTTCTACATCCCATGGCCTTTCCCAACCATTTAAATTTTTCTCTTACAGGTCTAACACTTCGGAAAAACCAATACAATGCCCACCTGGAACAATATATAAAGCTAAACGAACCGTTCACTGGGCACTTATCCGTACGAAAATCCCTATTGATTTACCTGTTTTTACAAGGAAATAAAATGTGAAAAAAATATTTCTACATCCCATGGCCTTTCCCAACCATTTAAATTTTTCTCTTACTGGTCTAAGACTTCCGAAAAACCAATACAACGCCCACCTGGAACAATATATAAAGCTAAACGAACCGTTCAATGGGTACTTAGACGTACGAAAATCCCTATTGATTTACCTGTTTTTACAAGGAAATAAAAAGTAAAAAAATATTTCTACATCCCATGGCCTTTCCCAGCCATTTAAATTTTTCTCTTACAGGTCTAACACTTCCGAAGAACCAATACAACGCCCAACCGGAACAATATATAAAGCTAAAAGAACCGTTCACTGGGTACTTATCCGTCCGAAAATCCCTATTGATTTACCTGTTTTTACAAGGAAATAAAATGTGAAAAAAATATTTCTACATCCCATGGCCTTTCCCAGCCATTTAAATTTTTCTCTTACAGGTCTAACACTTCCGAAAAACCAATACAACGCCCTCCCAGAACAATATATAAAGCTAAACGAACCGTTCACTGGGTACTTACACGTACGAAAATCCCTATTGATTTACCTGTTTTTGCAAGGAAATAAAATGTGAAAAAAATATTTCTACATCCCATGGCCTTTCCCAACCATTTAAATTTTTCTCTTACAGGTCTAACACTTCCGAAAAACCAATACAACGCCCACCCGGAACAATATATAAAGCTAAACGAACCGTTCACTGGGTACTTATACGTACGAAAATCCCTATTGATTTACCTGTTTTTACAAGGAAATAAAATGTGAAAAAAATATTTCTACATCCCATGGCCTTTCCCAACCATTTAAATTTTTCTCTTACAGGTCTAACACTTCGGAAAAACCAATACAATGCCCACCTGGAACAATATATAAAGCTAAACGAACCGTTCACTGGGCACTTATCCGTACGAAAATCCCTATTGATTTACCTGTTTTTACAAGGAAATAAAATGTGAAAAAAATATTTCTACATCCCATGGCCTTTCCCAACCATTTAAATTTTTGTCTTACATGTCTAACACTTCCGAAAAACCAATACAACGCCCACCCGGAACAATATATAAAGCTAAACTAACCGTTCACTGGGTACATACACGTACGAAAATCCCTATTGATTTACCTGTTTTTACAAGGAAATAAAATGTGAAAAAAATATTTCTACATCCCATGGCCTTTCCCAACCATTTAAATTTTTCTCTTAGAGGTCTAACACTTCCGAAAAACCAATACAACGCCCTCCCAGAACAATATATAAAGATAAACGAACAGTTCACTGGGTACTTACACGTACGAAAATCCCTATTGATTTACCTGTTTTTACAAGGAAATAAAATGTGAAAAAAATATTTCTACATCCCATGGCCTTTCCCAACCATTTAAATTTTTCTCTTACAGGTCTAACACTTCCGAAGAACCAATACAACGCCCTCCCAGAACAATATATAAAGATAAACGAACAGTTCACTGGGTACTTACACGTACGAAAATCCCTATTGATTTACCTGTTTTTACAAGGAAATAAAAAGTAAAAAAATATTTCTACATCCCATGGCCTTTCCCAGCCATTTAAATTTTTCTCTTACAGGTCTAACACTTCCGAAGAACCAATACAACGCCCAACCGGAACAATATATAAAGCTAAAAGAACCGTTCACTGGGTACTTATCCGTCCGAAAATCCCTATTGATTTACCTGTTTTTACAAGGAAATAAAATGTGAAAAAAATATTTCTACATCCCATGGCCTTTCCCAGCCATTTAAATTTTTCTCTTACAGGTCTAACACTTCCGAAAAACCAATACAACGCCCTCCCAGAACAATATATAAAGCTAAACGAACCGTTCACTGGGTACTTACACGTACGAAAATCCCTATTGATTTACCTGTTTTTGCAAGGAAATAAAATGTGAAAAAAATATTTCTACATCCCATGGCCTTTCCCAACCATTTAAATTTTTCTCTTACAGGTCTAACACTTCCGAAAAACCAATACAACGCCCACCCGGAACAATATATAAAGCTAAACGAACCGTTCACTGGGTACTTATACTTACGAAAATCCCTATTGATTTACCTGTTTTTACAAGGAAATAAAATGTGAAAAAAATATTTCTACATCCCATGGCCTTTCCCAACCATTTAAATTTTTCTCTTACAGGTCTAACACTTCGGAAAAACCAATACAATGCCCACCTGGAACAATATATAAAGCTAAACGAACCGTTCACTGGGCACTTATCCGTACGAAAATCCCTATTGATTTACCTGTTTTTACAAGGAAATAAAATGTGAAAAAAATATTTCTACATCCCATGGCCTTTCCCAACCATTTAAATTTTTGTCTTACATGTCTAACACTTCCGAAAAACCAATACAACGCCCACCCGGAACAATATATAAAGCTAAACTAACCGTTCACTGGGTACATACACGTACGAAAATCCCTATTGATTTACCTGTTTTTACAAGGAAATAAAATGTGAAAAAAATATTTCTACATCCCATGGCCTTTCCCAACCATTTAAATTTTTCTCTTAGAGGTCTAACACTTCCGAAAAACCAATACAACGCCCTCCCAGAACAATATATAAAGATAAACGAACAGTTCACTGGGTACTTACACGTACGAAAATCCCTATTGATTTACCTGTTTTTACAAGGAAATAAAATGTGAAAAAAATATTTCTACATCCCATGGCCTTTCCCAACCATTTAAATTTTTCTCTTACAGGTCTAACACTTCCGAAGAACCAATACAATGCCCTCCCAGAACAATATATAAAGATAAACGAACAGTTCACTGGGTACTTACACGTACGAAAATCCCTATTGATTTACCTGTTTTTACAAGGAAATAAAATGTGAAAAAAATATTTCTACATCCCATGGCCTTTCCCAACCATTTAAATTTTTCTCTTACAGGTCTAACACTTCCGAAAAACCAATACAACGCCCACCCGGAACAATATATAAAGCTAAACGAACCGTTCACTGGGTACTTATACTTACGAAAATCCCTATTGATTTACCTGTTTTTACAAGGAAATAAAATGTGAAAAAAATATTTCTACATCCCATGGCCTTTCCCAACCATTTAAATTTTTCTCTTACAGGTCTAACACTTCGGAAAAACCAATACAATGCCCACCTGGAACAATATATAAAGCTAAACGAACCGTTCACTGGGCACTTATCCGTACGAAAATCCCTATTGATTTACCTGTTTTTACAAGGAAATAAAATGTGAAAAAAATATTTCTACATCCCATGGCCTTTCCCAACCATTTAAATTTTTGTCTTACATGTCTAACACTTCCGAAAAACCAATACAACGCCCACCCGGAACAATATATAAAGCTAAACTAACCGTTCACTGGGTACATACACGTACGAAAATCCCTATTGATTTACCTGTTTTTACAAGGAAATAAAATGTGAAAAAAATATTTCTACATCCCATGGCCTTTCCCAACCATTTAAATTTTTCTCTTAGAGGTCTAACACTTCCGAAAAACCAATACAACGCCCTCCCAGAACAATATATAAAGATAAACGAACAGTTCACTGGGTACTTACACGTACGAAAATCCCTATTGATTTACCTGTTTTTACAAGGAAATAAAATGTGAAAAAAATATTTCTACATCCCATGGCCTTTCCCAACCATTTAAATTTTTCTCTTACAGGTCTAACACTTCCGAAGAACCAATACAACGCCCTCCCAGAACAATATATAAAGATAAACGAACAGTTCACTGGGTACTTACACGTACGAAAATCCCTATTGATTTACCTGTTTTTACAAGGAAATAAAATGTGAAAAAAATATTTCTACATCCCATGGCCTTTCCCAACCATTTAAATTTTTCTCTTACAGGTCTAACACTTCCGAAAAACCAATACAACGCCCACCCGGAACAATATATAAAGCTAAACGAACCGTTCACTGGGCACTTATCCGTACGAAAATCCCTATTGATTTACCTGTTTTTACAAGGAAATAAAATGTGAAAAAAATATTTCTACATCCCATGGACTTTCCCAAACTTTAAAATTTTTCTCTTACAGGTCTAACACTTCGAAAAAACCAATACAACGCCCACCCGGAACAATATATAAAGCTAAACGAACCGTTCACTGGGTACTTATGCGTACGAAAATCCCTATTGATTTACCTGTTTTTACAAGGAAGTAAAATGTGAAAAAAATATTTCTACATCCCATGGCCATTCCCAACCATTTAAATTTTTCTCTTACAGGTCTAACACTTCCGAAGAACCAATACAACGCCCTCCCAGAACAATATATAAAGATAAACGAACAGTTCACTGGGTACTTACACGTACGATAATCCCTATTGATTTACCTGTTTTTACAAGGAAATAAAATGTGAAAAAAATATTTCTACATCCCATGGCCTTTCCCAACCATTTAAATTTTTCTCTTACAGGTCTAACACTTCCGAAGAACCAATACAACGCCCTCCCAGAACAATATATAAAGATAAACGAACAGTTCACTGGGTACTTACACGTACGAAAATCCCTATTGATTTACCTGTTTTTACAAGGAAATAAAATGTGAAAAAAATATTTCTACATCCCATGGCCTTTCCCAACCATTTAAATTTTTCTCTTACAGGTCTAACACTTCCGAAGAACCAATACAACGCCCTCCCAGAACAATATATAAAGATAAACGAACAGTTCACTGGGTACTTACACGTACGAAAATCCCTATTGATTTACCTGTTTTTACAAGGAAATAAAATGTGAAAAAAATATTTCTACATCCCATGGCCTTTCCCAACCATTTAAATTTTTCTCTTAGAGGTCTAACACTTCCGAAAAACCAATACAACGCCCTCCCAGAACAATATATAAAGATAAACGAACAGTTCACTGGGTACTTACACGTACGAAAATCCCTATTGATTTACCTGTTTTTACAAGGAAATAAAATGTGAAAAAAATATTTCTACATCCCATGGCCTTTCCCAACCATTTAAATTTTTCTCTTACAGGTCTAACACTTCCGAAGAACCAATACAACGCCCTCCCAGAAGAATATATAAAGATAAACGAACAGTTCACTGGGTACTTACACGTACGAAAATCCCTATTGATTTACCTGTTTTTACAAGGAAATAAAATGTGAAAAAAATATTTCTACATCCCATGGCCTTTCCCAACCATTTAAATTTGTTTCTTACAGGTCTAACACTTCCGAAAAACCAATACAACGCCCACCCGGAACAATATATAAAGCTAAACGAACCGTTCACTGGGCACGTATCCGTACGAAAATCCCTATTGATTTACCTGTTTTTACAAGGAAATAAAATGTGAAAAAAATATTTCTACATCCCATGGCCTTTCCCAACCTTTTAAATTTTTCTCTTACAGGTCTAACACTTCCAAAAAACCAATACAACGCCCACCCGGAACAATATATAAAGCTAAACGAACCGTTCACTGGGTACTTATGCGTACGAAAATCCCTATTGATTTACCTGTTTTTACAAGGAAGTAAAATGTGAAAAAAATATTTCTACATCCCATGGCCTTTCCCAACCATTTAAATTTTTCTCTTACAGGTCTAACACTTCGGAAAAACCAATACAACGCCCACCCGGAACAATATATAAAGCTAAACGAACCGTTCACTGGGCACTTATCCGTACGAAAATCCCTATTGATTTACCTGTTTTTACAAGGAAATAAAATGTGAAAAAAATATTTCTACATCCCATGGCCTTTCCCAACCATTTAAATTTTTCTCTTACTGGTCTAAGACTTCCGAAAAACCAATACAACGCCCACCTGGAACAATATATAAAGCTAAACGAACCGTTCAATGGGTACTTAGACGTACGAAAATCCCTATTGATTTACCTGTTTTTACAAGGAAATAAAAAGTGAAAAAATATTTCTACATCCCATGGCCTTTCCCAGCCATTTAAATTTTTCTCTTACAGGTCTAACACTTCGGAAAAACCAATACAACGCCCACCCGGAACAATATATAAAGCTAAACGAACCGTTCACTGGGCACTTATCCGTACGAAAATCCCTATTGATTTACCTGTTTTTACAAGGAAATAAAATGTGAAAAAAATATTTCTACATCCCATGGCCTTTCCCAGCCATTTAAATTTTTCTCTTACATGTCTAACACTTCCGATAAACCAATACAATGCCCACCCGGAACAATATATAAAGCTAAACGAACCGTTCACTGGGCACTTATCCGTACGGAAATCCCTATTGATTTACCTGTTTTTACAAGGAAATAAAATGTGAAAAAAATATTTCTACATCCCATGGCCTTTCCCAACCATTTAAATTTTTGTCTTACATGTCTAACACTTCCGAAAAACCAATACAACGCCCACCCGGAACAATATATAAAGCTAAACGAACCGTTCACTGGGTACTTACACGTACGAAAATCCCTATTGATTTACCTGTTTTTACAAGGAAATAAAATGTGAAAAAAATATTTCTACATCCCATGGCCATTCCCAACCATTTAAATTTTTCACTTACAGGTCTAACACTTCCGAAAAACCAATACAACGCCCACCCGGAACAATATATAAAGCTAAACGAACCGTTCACTGGGCACTTATCCATACGAAAATCCCTATTGATTTACCTGTTTTTACAAGGAAATAAAATGTGAAAAAAATATTTCTACATCCCATGGCCTTTCCCAACCATTTAAATTTTTCTCTTACAGGTCTAACACTTCGGAAAAACCAATACAATGCCCACCTGGAACAATATATAAAGCTAAACGAACCGTTCACTGGGCACTTATCCGTACGAAAATCCCTATTGATTTACCTGTTTTTACAAGGAAATAAAATGTGAAAAAAATATTTCTACATCCCATGGCCTTTCCCAACCATTTAAATTTTTGTCTTACATGTCTAACACTTCCGAAAAACCAATACAACGCCCACCCGGAACAATATATAAAGCTAAACTAACCGTTCACTGGGTACATACACGTACGAAAATCCCTATTGATTTACCTGTTTTTACAAGGAAATAAAATGTGAAAAAAATATTTCTACATCCCATGGCCTTTCCCAACCATTTAAATTTTTCTCTTAGAGGTCTAACACTTCCGAAAAACCAATACAACGCCCTCCCAGAACAATATATAAAGATAAACGAACAGTTCACTGGGTACTTACACGTACGAAAATCCCTATTGATTTACCTGTTTTTACAAGGAAATAAAATGTGAAAAAAATATTTCTACATCCCATGGCCTTTCCCAACCATTTAAATTTTTCTCTTACAGGTCTAACACTTCCGAAGAACCAATACAATGCCCTCCCAGAACAATATATAAAGATAAACGAACAGTTCACTGGGTACTTACACGTACGAAAATCCCTATTGATTTACCTGTTTTTACAAGGAAATAAAATGTGAAAAAAATATTTCTACATCCCATGGCCTTTCCCAACCATTTAAATTTTTCTCTTACAGGTCTAACACTTCCGAAAAACCAATACAACGCCCACCCGGAACAATATATAAAGCTAAACGAACCGTTCACTGGGTACTTATACTTACGAAAATCCCTATTGATTTACCTGTTTTTACAAGGAAATAAAATGTGAAAAAAATATTTCTACATCCCATGGCCTTTCCCAACCATTTAAATTTTTCTCTTACAGGTCTAACACTTCGGAAAAACCAATACAATGCCCACCTGGAACAATATATAAAGCTAAACGAACCGTTCACTGGGCACTTATCCGTACGAAAATCCCTATTGATTTACCTGTTTTTACAAGGAAATAAAATGTGAAAAAAATATTTCTACATCCCATGGCCTTTCCCAACCATTTAAATTTTTGTCTTACATGTCTAACACTTCCGAAAAACCAATACAACGCCCACCCGGAACAATATATAAAGCTAAACTAACCGTTCACTGGGTACATACACGTACGAAAATCCCTATTGATTTACCTGTTTTTACAAGGAAATAAAATGTGAAAAAAATATTTCTACATCCCATGGCCTTTCCCAACCATTTAAATTTTTCTCTTAGAGGTCTAACACTTCCGAAAAACCAATACAACGCCCTCCCAGAACAATATATAAAGATAAACGAACAGTTCACTGGGTACTTACACGTTCGAAAATCCCTATTGATTTACCTGTTTTTACAAGGAAATAAAATGTGAAAAAAATATTTCTACATCCCATGGCCTTTCCCAACCATTTAAATTTTTCTCTTACAGGTCTAACACTTCCGAAGAACCAATACAACGCCCTCCCAGAACAATATATAAAGATAAACGAACAGTTCACTGGGTACTTACACGTACGAAAATCCCTATTGATTTACCTGTTTTTACAAGGAAATAAAATGTGAAAAAAATATTTCTACATCCCATGGCCTTTCCCAACCATTTAAATTTTTCTCTTACAGGTCTAACACTTCCGAAAAACCAATACAACGCCCACCCGGAACAATATATAAAGCTAAACGAACCGTTCACTGGGCACTTATCCGTACGAAAATCCCTATTGATTTACCTGTTTTTACAAGGAAATAAAATGTGAAAAAAATATTTCTACATCCCATGGACTTTCCCAAACTTTAAAATTTTTCTCTTACAGGTCTAACACTTCGAAAAAACCAATACAACGCCCACCCGGAACAATATATAAAGCTAAACGAACCGTTCACTGGGTACTTATGCGTACGAAAATCCCTATTGATTTACCTGTTTTTACAAGGAAGTAAAATGTGAAAAAAATATTTCTACATCCCATGGCCATTCCCAACCATTTAAATTTTTCTCTTACAGGTCTAACACTTCCGAAGAACCAATACAACGCCCTCCCAGAACAATATATAAAGATAAACGAACAGTTCACTGGGTACTTACACGTACGATAATCCCTATTGATTTACCTGTTTTTACAAGGAAATAAAATGTGAAAAAAATATTTCTACATCCCATGGCCTTTCCCAACCATTTAAATTTTTCTCTTACAGGTCTAACACTTCCGAAGAACCAATACAACGCCCTCCCAGAACAATATATAAAGATAAACGAACAGTTCACTGGGTACTTACACGTACGAAAATCCCTATTGATTTACCTGTTTTTACAAGGAAATAAAATGTGAAAAAAATATTTCTACATCCCATGGCCTTTCCCAACCATTTAAATTTTTCTCTTACAGGTCTAACACTTCCGAAGAACCAATACAACGCCCTCCCAGAACAATATATAAAGATAAACGAACAGTTCACTGGGTACTTACACGTACGAAAATCCCTATTGATTTACCTGTTTTTACAAGGAAATAAAATGTGAAAAAAATATTTCTACATCCCATGGCCTTTCCCAACCATTTAAATTTTTCTCTTAGAGGTCTAACACTTCCGAAAAACCAATACAACGCCCTCCCAGAACAATATATAAAGATAAACGAACAGTTCACTGGGTACTTACACGTACGAAAATCCCTATTGATTTACCTGTTTTTACAAGGAAATAAAATGTGAAAAAAATATTTCTACATCCCATGGCCTTTCCCAACCATTTAAATTTTTCTCTTACAGGTCTAACACTTCCGAAGAACCAATACAACGCCCTCCCAGAAGAATATATAAAGATAAACGAACAGTTCACTGGGTACTTACACGTACGAAAATCCCTATTGATTTACCTGTTTTTACAAGGAAATAAAATGTGAAAAAAATATTTCTACATCCCATGGCCTTTCCCAACCATTTAAATTTGTTTCTTACAGGTCTAACACTTCTGAAAAACCAATACAACGCCCACCCGGAACAATATATAAAGCTAAACGAACCGTTCACTGGGCACTTATCCGTACGAAAATCCCTATTGATTTACCTGTTTTTACAAGGAAATAAAATGTGAAAAAAATATTTCTACATCCCATGGCCTTTCCCAACCTTTTAAATTTTTCTCTTACAGGTCTAACACTTCCAAAAAACCAATACAACGCCCACCCGGAACAATATATAAAGCTAAACGAACCGTTCACTGGGTACTTATGCGTACGAAAATCCCTATTGATTTACCTGTTTTTACAAGGAAGTAAAATGTGAAAAAAATATTTCTACATCCCATGGCCTTTCCCAACCATTTAAATTTTTCTCTTACAGGTCTAACACTTCGGAAAAACCAATACAACGCCCACCCGGAACAATATATAAAGCTAAACGAACCGTTCACTGGGCACTTATCCGTACGAAAATCCCTATTGATTTACCTGTTTTTACAAGGAAATAAAATGTGAAAAAAATATTTCTACATCCCATGGCCTTTCCCAACCATTTAAATTTTTCTCTTACTGGTCTAAGACTTCCGAAAAACCAATACAACGCCCACCTGGAACAATATATAAAGCTAAACGAACCGTTCAATGGGTACTTAGACGTACGAAAATCCCTATTGATTTACCTGTTTTTACAAGGAAATAAAAAGTGAAAAAATATTTCTACATCCCATGGCCTTTCCCAGCCATTTAAATTTTTCTCTTACAGGTCTAACACTTCGGAAAAACCAATACAACGCCCACCCGGAACAATATATAAAGCTAAACGAACCGTTCACTGGGCACTTATCCGTACGAAAATCCCTATTGATTTACCTGTTTTTACAAGGAAATAAAATGTGAAAAAAATATTTCTACATCCCATGGCCTTTCCCAGCCATTTAAATTTTTCTCTTACAGGTCTAACACTTCCGATAAACCAATACAATGCCCACCCGGAACAATATATAAAGCTAAACGAACCGTTCACTGGGCACTTATCCGTACGGAAATCCCTATTGATTTACCTGTTTTTACAAGGAAATAAAATGTGAAAAAAATATTTCTACATCCCATGGCCTTTCCCAACCATTTAAATTTTTGTCTTACATGTCTAACACTTCCGAAAAACCAATACAACGCCCACCCGGAACAATATATAAAGCTAAACGAACCGTTCACTGGGTACTTACACGTACGAAAATCCCTATTGATTTACCTGTTTTTACAAGGAAATAAAATGTGAAAAAAATATTTCTACATCCCATGGCCATTCCCAACCATTTAAATTTTTCACTTACAGGTCTAACACTTCCGAAAAACCAATACAACGCCCACCCGGAACAATATATAAAGCTAAACGAACCGTTCACTGGGCACTTATCCATACGAAAATCCCTATTGATTTACCTGTTTTTACAAGGAAATAAAATGTGATAAAAAATATTTCTACATCCCATGGCCTTTCCCAACCATTTAAATTTTTCTCTTACTGGTCTAAGACTTCCGAAAAACCAATACAACGCCCACCTGGAACAATATATAAAGCTAAACGAACCGTTCAATGGGTACTTAGACGTACGAAAATCCCTATTGATTTACCTGTTTTTACAAGGAAATAAAAAGTGAAAAAATATTTCTACATCCCATGGCCTTTCCCAGCCATTTAAATTTTTCTCTTACAGGTCTAACACTTCCGAAAAACCAATACAACGCCCACCCGGAACAATATATAAAGCTAAACGAACCGTTCACTGGGTACTTATGCGTACGAAAATCCCTATTGATTTACCTGTTTTTACAAGGAAGTAAAATGTGAAAAAAATATTTCTACATCCCATGGCCTTTCCCAACCATTTAAATTTTTCTCTTACAGGTCTAACACTTCGGAAAAACCAATACAACGCCCACCCGGAACAATATATAAAGCTAAACGAACCGTTCACTGGGCACTTATCCGTACGAAAATCCCTATTGATTTACCTGTTTTTACAAGGAAATAAAATGTGAAAAAAATATTTCTACATCCCATGGCCTTTCCCAGCCATTTAAATTTTTCTCTTACAGGTCTAACACTTCCGAAAAACCAATACAACGCCCTCCCAGAACAATATATAAAGCTAAACGAACCGTTCACTGGGTACTTACACGTACGAAAATCCCTATTGATTTACCTATTTTTACAAGGAAATAAAATGTGAAAAAAATATTTCTACATCCCATGGCCTTTCCCAACCATTTAAATTTTTCTCTTACAGGTCTAACACTTCCGATAAACCAATACAACGCCCACCCGGAACAATATATAAAGCTAAACGAACCGTTCACTGGGTACTTATACGTACGAAAATCCCTATTGATTTACCTGTTTTTACAAGGAAATAAAATGTGAAAAAAATATTTCTACATCCCATGGCCTTTCCCAACCATTTAAATTTTTCTCTTACGGGTCTAACACTTCGGAAAAACCAATACAATGCCCACCCGGAACAATATATAAAGCTAAACGAACCGTTCACTGGGCACTTATCCGTACGAAAATCCCTATTGATTTACCTGTTTTTACAAGGAAATAAAATGTGAAAAAAATATTTCTACATCCCATGGCCTTTCCCAACCATTTAAATTTTTGTCTTACATGTCTAACACTTCTGAAAAACCAATACAACGCCCACCCGGAACAATATATAAAGCTAAACGAACCGTTCACTGGGTACTTACACGTACGAAAATCCCTATTGATTTACCTGTTTTTACAAGGAAATAAAATGTGAAAAAAATATTTCTACATCCCATGGCCATTCCCAACCATTTAAATTTTTCACTTACAGGTCTAACACTTCCGAAAAACCAATACAACGCCCACCCGGAACAATATATAAAGCTAAACGAACCGTTCACTGGGTACTTATACGTACGAAAATCCCTATTGATTTACCTGTTTTTACAAGGAAGTAAAATGTGAAAAAAATATTTCTACATCCCATGGCCTTTCCCAACCATTTAAATTTTTCTCTTACAGGTCTAACACTTCGGAAAAACCAATACAACGCCCACCCGGAACAATATATAAAGCTAAACGAACCGTTCAATGGGTACTTAGACGTACGAAAATCCCTATTGATTTACCTGTTTTTACAAGGAAATAAAATGTGAAAAAAATATTTCTACATCCCATGGCCTTTCCCAACCATTTAAATTTTTCTCTTACAGGTTTAACACTTCGGAAAAACCAATACAATGCCCACCCGGAACAATATATAAAGCTAAACGAACCGTTCACTGGGCACTTATCCGTACGAAAATCCCTATTGATTTACCTGTTTTTACAAGGAAATAAAATGTGAAAAAAATATTTCTACATCCCATGGCCTTTCCCAACCATTTAAATTTTTGTCTTACATGTCTAACACTTCCGAAAAACCAATACAACGCCCACCCGGAACAATATATAAAGCTAAACGAACCGTTCACTGGGTACATACACGTACGAAAATCCCTATTGATTTACCTGTTTTTACAAGGAAATAAAATGTGAAAAAAATATTTCTACATACCATGGCCATTCCCAACCATTTAAATTTTTCTCTTACAGGTCTAACACTTCCGAAAAACCAATACAACGCCCACCCGGAACAATATATAAAGCTAAACGAACCGTTCACTGGGTACTTATACGTACGAAAATCCCTATTGATTTACCTGTTTTTACAAGGAAATAAAATGTGAAAAAAATATTTCTACACCCCATGGCCTTTCCCAACCATTTAAATTTTTCTCTTACAGGTCTAACACTTCGGAAAAACCAATACAACGCCCACCCGGAACAATATATAAAGCTAAACGAACCGTTCACTGGGCACTTATCTGTACGAAAATCCCTTTTGATTTACCTGTTTTTACAAGGAAATAAAATGTGAAAAAAATATTTCTACATCCCATGGCCTTTCCCAACCATTTAAATTTTTCTCTTAGAGGTCTAACACTTCCGAAAAACCAATACAACGCCCTCCCAGAACAATATATAACGATAAACGAACAGTTCACTGGGTACTTACACGTACGAAAATCCCTATTGATTTACCTGTTTTTACAAGGAAATAAAATGTGAAAAAAATATTTCTACATCCCATGGCCTTTCCCAACCATTTAAATTTGTTTCTTACAGGTCTAACACTTCCGAAAAACCAATACAACGCCCACCCGGAACAATATATAAAGCTAAACGAACCGTTCACTGGGCACTTATCCGTACGAAAATCACTATTGATTTACCTGTTTTTACAAGGAAATAAAATGTGAAAAAAATATTTCTACATCCCATGGCCTTTCCCAACCTTTTAAATTTTTCTCTTACAGGTCTAACACTTCCAAAAAACCAATACAACGCCCACCCGGAACAATATATAAAGCTAAACGAACCGTTCACTGGGCACTTATCCGTACGAAAATCCCTATTGATTTACCTGTTTTTACAAGGAAATAAAATGTGAAAAAAATATTTCTACATCCCATGGTCTTTCCCAACAATTTAAATTTTTCTCTTACAGGTCTAACACTTCCGAAAAACCTATACAACGCCCACCCGGAACAATATATAAAGCTAAACGAACCGTTCACTGGGTACTTATGCGTACGAAAATCCCTATTGATTTACCTGTTTTTAGAAGGAAGTAAAATGTGAAAAAAATATTTCTACATCCCATGGCCTTTCCCAACCATTTAAATTTTTCTCTTACAGGTCTAACACTTCGGAAAAACCAATACAACGCCCACCCGGAACAATATATAAAGCTAAACGAACCGTTCACTGGGCACTTATCCGTACGAAAATCCCTATTGATTTACCTGTTTTTACAAGGAAATAAAATGTGAAAAAATATTTCTACATCCCATGGCCTTTCCCAACCATTTAAATTTTTGTCTTACATGTCTAACACTTCCGAAAAAGCAATACAACGCCCACCCGGAACAATATATAAAGCTAAACGAACCGTTCACTGGGCACTTATCCGTACGAAAATCCCTATTGATTTACCTGTTTTTACAAGGAAATAAAATGTGAAAAAAATATTTCTACATCCCATGGTCTTTCCCAACAATTTAAATTTTTCTCTTACAGGTCTAACACTTCCGAAAAACCTATACAACGCCCACCCGGAACAATATATAAAGCTAAACGAACCGTTCACTGGGTACTTATGCGTACGAAAATCCCTATTGATTTACCTGTTTTTAGAAGGAAGTAAAATGTGAAAAAAATATTTCTACATCCCATGGCCTTTCCCAACCATTTAAATTTTTCTCTTACAGGTCTAACACTTCGGAAAAACCAATACAACGCCCACCCGGAACAATATATAAAGCTAAACGAACCGTTCACTGGGCACTTATCCGTACGAAAATCCCTATTGATTTACCTGTTTTTACAAGGAAATAAAATGTGAAAAAATATTTCTACATCCCATGGCCTTTCCCAACCATTTAAATTTTTGTCTTACATGTCTAACACTTCCGAAAAAGCAATACAACGCCCACCCGGAACAATATATAAAGCTAAACGAACCGTTCACTGGGCACTTATCCGTACGAAAATCCCTATTGATTTACCTGTTTTTACAAGGAAATAAAATGTGAAAAAAATATTTCTACATCCCATGGCCTTTCCCAACCATTTAAATTTTTCACTTACAGGTCTAACACTTCCGAAAAACCAATACAACGCCCACCCGGAACAATATATAAAGCTAAACGAACCGTTCACTGGGTACTTATACGTACGAAAATCCCTATTGATTTACCTGTTTTTACAAGGAAGTAAAATGTGAAAAAAATATTTCTACATCCCATGGCCTTTCCCAACCATTTAAATTTTTCTCTTACTGGTCTAAGACTTCCGAAAAACCAATACAACGCCCACCCGGAACAATATATAAAGCTAAACGAACCGTTCAATGGGTACTTAGACGTACGAAAATCCCTATTGATTTACCTGTTTTTACAAGGAAATAAAATGTGAAAAAAATATTTCTACATCCCATGGCCTTTCCCAACCATTTAAATTTTTCTCTTACAGGTTTAACACTTCGGAAAAACCAATACAATGCCCACCCGGAACAATATATAAAGCTAAACGAACCGTTCACTGGGCACTTATCCGTACGAAAATCCCTATTGATTTACCTGTTTTTACAAGGAAATAAAATGTGAAAAAAATATTTCTACATCCCATGGCCTTTCCCAACCATTTAAATTTTTGTCTTACATGTCTAACACTTCCGAAAAACCAATACAACGCCCACCCGGAACAATATATAAAGCTAAACGAACCGTTCACTGGGTACATACACGTACGAAAATCCCTATTGATTTACCTGTTTTTACAAGGAAATAAAATGTGAAAAAAATATTTCTACATACCATGGCCATTCCCAACCATTTAAATTTTTCTCTTACAGGTCTAACACTTCCGAAAAACCAATACAACGCCCACCCGGAACAATATATAAAGCTAAACGAACCGTTCACTGGGTACTTATACGTACGAAAATCCCTATTGATTTACCTGTTTTTACAAGGAAATAAAATGTGAAAAAAATATTTCTACACCCCATGGCCTTTCCCAACCATTTAAATTTTTCTCTTACAGGTCTAACACTTCGGAAAAACCAATACAACGCCCACCCGGAACAATATATAAAGCTAAACGAACCGTTCACTGGGCACTTATCCGTACGAAAATCCCTTTTGATTTACCTGTTTTTACAAGGAAATAAAATGTGAAAAAAATATTTCTACATCCCATGGCCTTTCCCAACCATTTAAATTTTTCTCTTAGAGGTCTAACACTTCCGAAAAACCAATACAACGCCCTCCCAGAACAATATATAACGATAAACGAACAGTTCACTGGGTACTTACACGTACGAAAATCCCTATTGATTTACCTGTTTTTACAAGGAAATAAAATGTGAAAAAAATATTTCTACATCCCATGGCCTTTCCCAACCATTTAAATTTGTTTCTTACAGGTCTAACACTTCCGAAAAACCAATACAACGCCCACCCGGAACAATATATAAAGCTAAACGAACCGTTCACTGGGCACTTATCCGTACGAAAATCACTATTGATTTACCTGTTTTTACAAGGAAATAAAATGTGAAAAAAATATTTCTACATCCCATGGCCTTTCCCAACCTTTTAAATTTTTCTCTTACAGGTCTAACACTTCCAAAAAACCAATACAACGCCCACCCGGAACAATATATAAAGCTAAACGAACCGTTCACTGGGCACTTATCCGTACGAAAATCCCTATTGATTTACCTGTTTTTACAAGGAAATAAAATGTGAAAAAAATATTTCTACATCCCATGGTCTTTCCCAACAATTTAAATTTTTCTCTTAAAGGTCTAACACTTCCGAAAAACCTATACAACGCCCACCCGGAACAATATATAAAGCTAAACGAACCGTTCACTGGGTACTTATGCGTACGAAAATCCCTATTGATTTACCTGTTTTTAGAAGGAAGTAAAATGTGAAAAAAATATTTCTACATCCCATGGCCTTTCCCAACCATTTAAATTTTTCTCTTACAGGTCTAACACTTCGGAAAAACCAATACAACGCCCACCCGGAACAATATATAAAGCTAAACGAACCGTTCACTGGGCACTTATCCGTACGAAAATCCCTATTGATTTACCTGTTTTTACAAGGAAATAAAATGTGAAAAAATATTTCTACATCCCATGGCCTTTCCCAACCATTTAAATTTTTGTCTTACATGTCTAACACTTCCGAAAAAGCAATACAACGCCCACCCGGAACAATATATAAAGCTAAACGAACCGTTCACTGGGCACTTATCCGTACGAAAATCCCTATTGATTTACCTGTTTTTACAAGGAAATAAAATGTGAAAAAAATATTTCTACATCCCATGGCCTTTCCCAACCATTTAAATTTTTCACTTACAGGTCTAACACTTCCGAAAAACCAATACAACGCCCACCCGGAACAATATATAAAGCTAAACGAACCGTTCACTGGGTACTTATACGTACGAAAATCCCTATTGATTTACCTGTTTTTACAAGGAAGTAAAATGTGAAAAAAATATTTCTACATCCCATGGCCTTTCCCAACCATTTAAATTTTTCTCTTACTGGTCTAAGACTTCCGAAAAACCAATACAACGCCCACCCGGAACAATATATAAAGCTAAACGAACCGTTCAATGGGTACTTAGACGTACGAAAATCCCTATTGATTTACCTGTTTTTACAAGGAAATAAAATGTGAAAAAAATATTTCTACATCCCATGGCCTTTCCCAACCATTTAAATTTTTCTCTTACAGGTTTAACACTTCGGAAAAACCAATACAATGCCCACCCGGAACAATATATAAAGCTAAACGAACCGTTCACTGGGCACTTATCCGTACGAAAATCCCTATTGATTTACCTGTTTTTACAAGGAAATAAAATGTGAAAAAAATATTTCTACATCCCATGGCCTTTCCCAACCATTTAAATTTTTGTCTTACATGTCTAACACTTCCGAAAAACCAATACAACGCCCACCCGGAACAATATATAAAGCTAAACGAACCGTTCACTGGGTACATACACGTACGAAAATCCCTATTGATTTACCTGTTTTTACAAGGAAATAAAATGTGAAAAAAATATTTCTACATACCATGGCCATTCCCAACCATTTAAATTTTTCTCTTACAGGTCTAACACTTCCGAAAAACCAATACAACGCCCACCCGGAACAATATATAAAGCTAAACGAACCGTTCACTGGGTACTTATACGTACGAAAATCCCTATTGATTTACCTGTTTTTACAAGGAAATAAAATGTGAAAAAAATATTTCTACACCCCATGGCCTTTCCCAACCATTTAAATTTTTCTCTTACAGGTCTAACACTTCGGAAAAACCAATACAACGCCCACCCGGAACAATATATAAAGCTAAACGAACCGTTCACTGGGCACTTATCCGTACGAAAATCCCTTTTGATTTACCTGTTTTTACAAGGAAATAAAATGTGAAAAAAATATTTCTACATCCCATGGCCTTTCCCAACCATTTAAATTTTTCTCTTAGAGGTCTAACACTTCCGAAAAACCAATACAACGCCCTCCCAGAACAATATATAACGATAAACGAACAGTTCACTGGGTACTTACACGTACGAAAATCCCTATTGATTTACCTGTTTTTACAAGGAAATAAAATGTGAAAAAAATATTTCTACATCCCATGGCCTTTCCCAACCATTTAAATTTGTTTCTTACAGGTCTAACACTTCCGAAAAACCAATACAACGCCCACCCGGAACAATATATAAAGCTAAACGAACCGTTCACTGGGCACTTATCCGTACGAAAATCACTATTGATTTACCTGTTTTTACAAGGAAATAAAATGTGAAAAAAATATTTCTACATCCCATGGCCTTTCCCAACCTTTTAAATTTTTCTCTTACAGGTCTAACACTTCCAAAAAACCAATACAACGCCCACCCGGAACAATATATAAAGCTAAACGAACCGTTCACTGGGCACTTATCCGTACGAAAATCCCTATTGATTTACCTGTTTTTACAAGGAAATAAAATGTGAAAAAAATATTTCTACATCCCATGGTCTTTCCCAACAATTTAAATTTTTCTCTTACAGGTCTAACACTTCCGAAAAACCTATACAACACCCACCCGGAACAATATATAAAGCTAAACGAACCGTTCACTGGGTACTTATGCGTACGAAAATCCCTATTGATTTACCTGTTTTTAGAAGGAAGTAAAATGTGAAAAAAATATTTCTACATCCCATGGCCTTTCCCAACCATTTAAATTTTTCTCTTACAGGTCTAACACTTCGGAAAAACCAATACAACGCCCACCCGGAACAATATATAAAGCTAAACGAACCGTTCACTGGGCACTTATCCGTACGAAAATCCCTATTGATTTACCTGTTTTTACAAGGAAATAAAATGTGAAAAAATATTTCTACATCCCATGGCCTTTCCCAACCATTTAAATTTTTGTCTTACATGTCTAACACTTCCGAAAAAGCAATACAACGCCCACCCGGAACAATATATAAAGCTAAACGAACCGTTCACTGGGCACTTATCCGTACGAAAATCCCTATTGATTTACCTGTTTTTACAAGGAAATAAAATGTGAAAAAAATATTTCTACATCCCATGGCCTTTCCCAACCATTTAAATTTTTCACTTACAGGTCTAACACTTCCGAAAAACCAATACAACGCCCACCCGGAACAATATATAAAGCTAAACGAACCGTTCAATGGGTACTTAGACGTACGAAAATCCCTATTGATTTACCTGTTTTTACAAGGAAATAAAAAATGAAAAAATATTTCTACATCCCATGGCCTTTCCCAGCCATTTAAATTTTTCTCTTACAGGTCTAACACTTCCGAAGAACCAATACAACGCCCAACCGGAACAATATATAAAGCTAAAAGAACCGTTCACTGGGTACTTATCCGTACGAAAATCCCTATTGATTTACCTGTTTTTACAAGGAAATAAAATCTGAAAAAAATATTTCTACATCCCATGGCCATTCCCAGCCATTTAAATTTTTCTCTTACAGGTCTAACACTTCCGAAAAACCAATACAACGCCCTCCCAGAACAATATATAAAGCTAAACGAACCGTTCACTGGGTACTTACACGTACGAAAATCCCTATTGATTTACCTGTTTTTGCAAGGAAATAAAATGTGAAAAAAATATTTCTACATCCCATGGCCTTTCCCAACCATTTAAATTTTTCTCTTACAGGTCTAACACTTCGGAAAAACCAATACAACGCCCACCCGGAACAATATATAATGCTAAACGAACCGTTCACTGGGCACTTATCCATACGAAAATCCCTATTGATTTACCTGTTTTTACAAGGAAATAAAATGTGATAAAAAATATTTCTACATCCCATGGCCTTTCCCAACCATTTAAATTTTTCTCTTACTGGTCTAAGACTTCCGAAAAACCAATACAACGCCCACCTGGAACAATATATAAAGCTAAACGAACCGTTCAATGGGTACTTAGACGTACGAAAATCCCTATTGATTTACCTGTTTTTACAAGGAAATAAAAAATGAAAAAATATTTCTACATCCCATGGCCTTTCCCAGCCATTTAAATTTTTCTCTTGCAGGTCTAACACTTCCGAAAAACCAATACAACGCCCTCCCAGAACAATATATAAAGCTAAACGAACTGTTCACTGGGTACTTACACGTACGAAAATCCCTATTGATTTACCTGTTTTTGCAAGGAAATAAAATGTGAAAAAAATATTTCTACATCCCATGGCCTTTCCCAACCATTTAAATTTTTCTCTTACAGGTCTAACACTTCCGAAAAACCAATACAACGCCCTCCCAGAACAATATATAAAGCTAAACGAACCGTTCACTGGGCACTTATCCGTACGAAAATCCCTATTGATTTACCTGTTTTTACAAGGAAATAAAATGTGAAAAAAATATTTCTACATCCCATGGCCTTTCCCAACCATTTAAATTTTTCACTTACAGGTCTAACACTTCCGAAAAACCAATACAACGCCCACCCGGAACAATATATAAAGCTAAACGAACCGTTCAATGGGTACTTAGACGTACGAAAATCCCTATTGATTTACCTGTTTTTACAAGGAAATAAAAAATGAAAAAATATTTCTACATCCCATGGCCTTTCCCAGCCATTTAAATTTTTCTCTTACAGGTCTAACACTTCCGAAGAACCAATACAACGCCCAACCGGAACAATATATAAAGCTAAAAGAACCGTTCACTGGGTACTTATCCGTACGAAAATCCCTATTGATTTACCTGTTTTTACAAGGAAATAAAATCTGAAAAAAATATTTCTACATCCCATGGCCATTCCCAGCCATTTAAATTTTTCTCTTACAGGTCTAACACTTCCGAAAAACCAATACAACGCCCTCCCAGAACAATATATAAAGCTAAACGAACCGTTCACTGGGTACTTACACGTACGAAAATCCCTATTGATTTACCTGTTTTTGCAAGGAAATAAAATGTGAAAAAAATATTTCTACATCCCATGGCCTTTCCCAACCATTTAAATTTTTCTCTTACAGGTCTAACACTTCGGAAAAACCAATACAACGCCCACCCGGAACAATATATAAAGCTAAACGAACCGTTCACTGGGCACTTATCCATACGAAAATCCCTATTGATTTACCTGTTTTTACAAGGAAATAAAATGTGATAAAAAATATTTCTACATCCCATGGCCTTTCCCAACCATTTAAATTTTTCTCTTACTGGTCTAAGACTTCCGAAAAACCAATACAACGCCCACCTGGAACAATATATAAAGCTAAACGAACCGTTCAATGGGTACTTAGACGTACGAAAATCCCTATTGATTTACCTGTTTTTACAAGGAAATAAAAAATGAAAAAATATTTCTACATCCCATGGCCTTTCCCAGCCATTTAAATTTTTCTCTTGCAGGTCTAACACTTCCGAAAAACCAATACAACGCCCTCCCAGAACAATATATAAAGCTAAACGAACTGTTCACTGGGTACTTACACGTACGAAAATCCCTATTGATTTACCTGTTTTTGCAAGGAAATAAAATGTGAAAAAAATATTTCTACATCCCATGGCCTTTCCCAACCATTTAAATTTTTCTCTTACAGGTCTAACACTTCCGAAAAACCAATACAACGCCCTCCCAGAACAATATATAAAGCTAAACGAACCGTTCACTGGGCACTTATCCGTACGAAAATCCCTATCGATTTACCTGTTTTTACAAGGAAATAAAATGTGAAAAAAATATTTCTACATCCCATGGCCTTTCCCAACCATTTAAATTTTTCACTTACAGGTCTAACACTTCCGAAAAACCAATACAACGCCCACCCGGAACAATATATAAAGCTAAACGAACCGTTCAATGGGTACTTAGACGTACGAAAATCCCTATTGATTTACCTGTTTTTACAAGGAAATAAAAAATGAAAAAATATTTCTACATCCCATGGCCTTTCCCAGCCATTTAAATTTTTCTCTTACAGGTCTAACACTTCCGAAGAACCAATACAACGCCCAACCGGAACAATATATAAAGCTAAAAGAACCGTTCACTGGGTACTTATCCGTACGAAAATCCCTATTGATTTACCTGTTTTTACAAGGAAATAAAATCTGAAAAAAATATTTCTACATCCCATGGCCATTCCCAGCCATTTAAATTTTTCTCTTACAGGTCTAACACTTCCGAAAAACCAATACAACGCCCTCCCAGAACAATATATAAAGCTAAACGAACCGTTCACTGGGTACTTACACGTACGAAAATCCCTATTGATTTACCTGTTTTTGCAAGGAAATAAAATGTGAAAAAAATATTTCTACATCCCATGGCCTTTCCCAACCATTTAAATTTTTCTCTTACAGGTCTAACACTTCGGAAAAACCAATACAACGCCCACCCGGAACAATATATAAAGCTAAACGAACCGTTCACTGGGCACTTATCCATACGAAAATCCCTATTGATTTACCTGTTTTTACAAGGAAATAAAATGTGATAAAAAATATTTCTACATCCCATGGCCTTTCCCAACCATTTAAATTTTTCTCTTACTGGTCTAAGACTTCCGAAAAACCAATACAACGCCCACCTGGAACAATATATAAAGCTAAACGAACCGTTCAATGGGTACTTAGACGTACGAAAATCCCTATTGATTTACCTGTTTTTACAAGGAAATAAAAAATGAAAAAATATTTCTACATCCCATGGCCTTTCCCAGCCATTTAAATTTTTCTCTTACAGGTCTAACACTTCCGAAAAACCAATACAACGCCCTCCCAGAACAATATATAAAGCTAAACGAACTGTTCACTGGGTACTTACACGTACGAAAATCCCTATTGATTTACCTGTTTTTGCAAGGAAATAAAATGTGAAAAAAATATTTCTACATCCCATGGCCTTTCCCAACCATTTAAATTTTTGTCTTACATGTCTAACACTTCCGAAAAAGCAATACAACGCCCACCCGGAACAATATATAAAGCTAAACGAACCGTTCAATGGGTACTTAGACGTACGAAAATCCCTATTGATTTACCTGTTTTTACATGGAAATAAAAAGTAAAAAAATATTTCTACATCCCATGGCCTTTCCCAGCCATTTAAATTTTTCTCTTACAGGTCTAACACTTCCGAAGAACCAATACAACACCCAACCGGAACAATATATAAAGCTAAAAGAACCGTTCACTGGGTACTTACACGTACGAAAATCCCTATTGATTTACCTGTTTTTGCAAGGAAATAAAATGTGAAAAAAATATTTCTACATCCCATGGCCTTTCCCAACCATTTAAATTTTTCTCTTACAGGTCTAACACTTCCGAAAAACCTATACAACGCCCACCCGGAACAATATATAAAGCTAAACGAACCGTTCACTGGGTACTTATGCGTACGAAAATCCCTATTGATTTACCTGTTTTTAGAAGGAAGTAAAATGTGAAAAAAATATTTCTACATCCCATGGCCTTTCCCAACCATTTAAATTTTTCTCTTACAGGTCTAACACTTCGGAAAAACCAATACAACGCCCACCCGGAACAATATATAAAGCTAAACGAACCGTTCACTGGGCACTTACCCGTACGAAAATCCCTATTGATTTACCTGTTTTTACAAGGAAATAAAATGTGAAAAAAATATTTCTACATCCCATGGCCTTTCCCAACCATTTAAATTTTTCACTTACAGGTCTAACACTTCCGAAGAACCAATACAACGCCCACCCGGAACAATATATAAAGCTAAACGAACCGTTCACTGGGTACATATGCGTACGAAAATCCCTATTGATTTACCTGTTTTTACAAGGAAGTAAAATGTGAAAAAAATATTTCTACATCCCATGGCCTTTCCCAACCATTTAAATTTTTCTCTTACAGGTCTAACACTTCCGAAGAACCAATACAACGCCCTCCCAGAACAATATATAAAGATAAACGAACAGTTCACTGGGTACTTACACGTACGAAAATCCCTATTGATTTACCTGTTTTTACAAGGAAATAAAATGTGATAAAATATATTTCTACATCCCATGGCCTTTCCCAACCATTTAAATTTTTCTCTTACTGGTCTAAGACTTCCGAAAAACCAATACAACGCCCACCTGGAACAATATATAAAGCTAAACGAACCGTTCAATGGGTACTTAGACGTACGAAAATCCCTATTGATTTACCTGTTTTTACATGGAAATAAAAAGTAAAAAAATATTTCTACATCCCATGGCCTTTCCCAGCCATTTAAATTTTTCTCTTACAGGTCTAACACTTCCGAAGAACCAATACAACACCCAACCGGAACAATATATAAAGCTAAAAGAACCGTTCACTGGGTACTTACACGTACGAAAATCCCTATTGATTTACCTGTTTTTGCAAGGAAATAAAATGTGAAAAAAATATTTCTACATCCCATGGCCTTTCCCAACCATTTAAATTTTTCTCTTACAGGTCTAACACTTCCGAAAAACCTATACAACGCCCACCCGGAACAATATATAAAGCTAAACGAACCGTTCACTGGGTACTTATGCGTACGAAAATCCCTATTGATTTACCTGTTTTTAGAAGGAAGTAAAATGTGAAAAAAATATTTCTACATCCCATGGCCTTTCCCAACCATTTAAATTTTTCTCTTACAGGTCTAACACTTCGGAAAAACCAATACAACGCCCACCCGGAACAATATATAAAGCTAAACGAACCGTTCACTGGGCACTTATCCGTACGAAAATCCCTATTGATTTACCTGTTTTTACAAGGAAATAAAATGTGAAAAAATATTTCTACATCCCATGGCCTTTCCCAACCATTTAAATTTTTGTCTTACATGTCTAACACTTCCGAAAAAGCAATACAACGCCCACCCGGAACAATATATAAAGCTAAACGAACCGTTCACTGGGCACTTATCCGTACGAAAATCCCTATTGATTTACCTGTTTTTACAAGGAAATAAAATGTGAAAAAAATATTTCTACATCCCATGGCCTTTCCCAACCATTTAAATTTTTCACTTACAGGTCTAACACTTCCGAAAAACCAATACAACGCCCACCCGGAACAATATATAAAGCTAAACGAACCGTTCAATGGGTACTTAGACGTACGAAAATCCCTATTGATTTACCTGTTTTTACAAGGAAATAAAAAATGAAAAAATATTTCTACATCCCATGGCCTTTCCCAGCCATTTAAATTTTTCTCTTACAGGTCTAACACTTCCGAAGAACCAATACAACGCCCAACCGGAACAATATATAAAGCTAAAAGAACCGTTCACTGGGTACTTATCCGTACGAAAATCCCTATTGATTTACCTGTTTTTACAAGGAAATAAAATCTGAAAAAAATATTTCTACATCCCATGGCCATTCCCAGCCATTTAAATTTTTCTCTTACAGGTCTAACACTTCCGAAAAACCAATACAACGCCCTCCCAGAACAATATATAAAGCTAAACGAACCGTTCACTGGGTACTTACACGTACGAAAATCCCTATTGATTTACCTGTTTTTGCAAGGAAATAAAATGTGAAAAAAATATTTCTACATCCCATGGCCTTTCCCAACCATTTAAATTTTTCTCTTACAGGTCTAACACTTCGGAAAAACCAATACAACGCCCACCCGGAACAATATATAAAGCTAAACGAACCGTTCACTGGGCACTTATCCATACGAAAATCCCTATTGATTTACCTGTTTTTACAAGGAAATAAAATGTGATAAAAAATATTTCTACATCCCATGGCCTTTCCCAACCATTTAAATTTTTCTCTTACTGGTCTAAGACTTCCGAAAAACCAATACAACGCCCACCTGGAACAATATATAAAGCTAAACGAACCGTTCAATGGGTACTTAGACGTACGAAAATCCCTATTGATTTACCTGTTTTTACAAGGAAATAAAAAATGAAAAAATATTTCTACATCCCATGGCCTTTCCCAGCCATTTAAATTTTTCTCTTACAGGTCTAACACTTCCGAAAAACCAATACAACGCCCTCCCAGAACAATATATAAAGCTAAACGAACTGTTCACTGGGTACTTACACGTACGAAAATCCCTATTGATTTACCTGTTTTTGCAAGGAAATAAAATGTGAAAAAAATATTTCTACATCCCATGGCCTTTCCCAACCATTTAAATTTTTCTCTTACAGGTCTAACACTTCCGAAAAACCAATACAACGCCCACCCGGAACAATATATAAAGCTAAACGAACCGTTCACTGGGTACATATGCGTACGAAAATCCCTATTGATTTACCTGTTTTTACAAGGAAGTAAAATGTGAAAAAAATATTTCTACATCCCATGGCCTTTCCCAACCATTTAAATTTTTCTCTTACAGGTCTAACACTTCCGAAGAACCAATACAACGCCCTCCCAGAACAATATATAAAGATAAACGAACAGTTCACTGGGTACTTACACGTACGAAAATCCCTATTGATTTACCTGTTTTTACAAGGAAATAAAATGTGAAAAAAATATTTCTACATCCCATGGCCTTTCCCAACCATTTAAATTTTTCACTTACAGGTCTAACACTTCCGAAAAACCAATACAACGCCCTCCCAGAACAATATATAAAACTAAACGAACCGTTCAATGGGTACTTACACGTACGAAAATCCCTATTGATTTACCTGTTTTTGCAAGGAAATAAAATGTGAAAAAAATATTTCTACATCCCATGGCCTTTCCCAACCATTTAAATTTTTCTCTTACAGGTCTAACACTTCCGAAAAACCAATACAACGCCCACCCGGAACAATATATAAAGCTAAACGAACCGTTCACTGGGTACATATGCGTACGAAAATCCCTATTGATTTACCTGTTTTTACAAGGAAGTAAAATGTGAAAAAAATATTTCTACATCCCATGGCCTTTCCCAACCATTTAAATTTTTCTCTTACAGGTCTAACACTTCCGAAGAACCAATACAACGCCCTCCCAGAACAATATATAAAGATAAACGAACAGTTCACTGGGTACTTACACGTACGAAAATCCCTATTGATTTACCTGTTTTTACAAGGAAATAAAATGTGATAAAATATATTTCTACATCCCATGGCCTTTCCCAACCATTTAAATTTTTCTCTTACTGGTCTAAGACTTCCGAAAAACCAATACAACGCCCACCTGGAACAATATATAAAGCTAAACGAACCGTTCAATGGGTACTTAGACGTACGAAAATCCCTATTGATTTACCTGTTTTTACATGGAAATAAAAAGTAAAAAAATATTTCTACATCCCATGGCCTTTCCCAGCCATTTAAATTTTTCTCTTACAGGTCTAACACTTCCGAAGAACCAATACAACACCCAACCGGAACAATATATAAAGCTAAAAGAACCGTTCACTGGGTACTTACACGTACGAAAATCCCTATTGATTTACCTGTTTTTGCAAGGAAATAAAATGTGAAAAAAATATTTCTACATCCCATGGCCTTTCCCAACCATTTAAATTTTTCTCTTACAGGTCTAACACTTCCGAAAAACCAATACAACGCCCACCCGGAACAATATATAAAGCTAAACGAACCGTTCACTGGGTACATATGCGTACGAAAATCCCTATTGATTTACCTGTTTTTACAAGGAAGTAAAATGTGAAAAAAATATTTCTACATCCCATGGCCTTTCCCAACCATTTAAATTTTTCTCTTACAGGTCTAACACTTCGGAAAAACCAATACAACGCCCACCCGGAACAATATATAAAGCTAAACGAACCGTTCACTGGGCACTTGTCCGTACGAAAATCCCTATTGATTTACCTGTTTTTACAAGGAAATAAAATGTGATAAAATATATTTCTACATCCCATGGCCTTTCCCAACCATTTAAATTTTTCTCTTACTGGTCTAAGACTTCCGAAAAACCAATACAACGCCCACCTGGAACAATATATAAAGCTAAACGAACCGTTCAATGGGTACTTAGACGTACGAAAATCCCTATTGATTTACCTGTTTTTACATGGAAATAAAAAGTAAAAAAATATTTCTACATCCCATGGCCTTTCCCAGCCATTTAAATTTTTCTCTTACAGGTCTAACACTTCCGAAGAACCAATACAACACCCAACCGGAACAATATATAAAGCTAAAAGAACCGTTCACTGGGTACTTATCCGTCCGAAAATCCCTATTGATTTACCTGTTTTTACAAGGAAATAAAATGTGAAAAAAATATTTCTACATCCCATGGCCTTTCCCAGCCATTTAAATTTTTCTCTTACAGGTCTAACACTTCCGAAAAACCAATACAACGCCCTCCCAGAACAATATATAAAGCTAAACGAACCGTTCACTGGGTACTTACACGTACGAAAATCCCTATTGATTTACCTGTTTTTGCAAGGAAATAAAATGTGAAAAAAATATTTCTACATCCCATGGCCTTTCCCAACCATTTAAATTTTTCTCTTACAGGTCTAACACTTCCGAAAAACCAATACAACGCCCACCCGGAACAATATATAAAGCTAAACGAACCGTTCACTGGGTACTTATACGTACGAAAATCCCTATTGATTTACCTGTTTTTACAAGGAAATAAAATGTGAAAAAAATATTTCTACATCCCATGGCCTTTCCCAACCATTTAAATTTTTCTCTTACAGGTCTAACACTTCGGAAAAACCAATACAATGCCCACCTGGAACAATATATAAAGCTAAACGAACCGTTCACTGGGCACTTATCCTTACGAAAATCCCTATTGATTTACCTGTTTTTACAAGGAAATAAAATGTGAAAAAAATATTTCTACATCCCATGGCCTTTCCCAACCATTTAAATTTTTCTCTTACTGGTCTAAGACTTCCGAAAAACCAATACAACGCCCACCTGGAACAATATATAAAGCTAAACGAACCGTTCAATGGGTACTTAGACGTACGAAAATCCCTATTGATTTACCTGTTTTTACAAGTAAATAAAAAGTAAAAAAATATTTCTACATCCCATGGCCTTTCCCAGCCATTTAAATTTTTCTCTTACAGGTCTAACACTTCCGAAGAACCAATACAACGCCCAACCGGAACAATATATAAAGCTAAAAGAACCGTTCACTGGGTACTTATCCGTCCGAAAATCCCTATTGATTTACCTGTTTTTACAAGGAAATAAAATGTGAAAAAAATATTTCTACATCCCATGGCCTTTCCCAGCCATTTAAATTTTTCTCTTACAGGTCTAACACTTCCGAAAAACCAATACAACGCCCTCCCAGAACAATATATAAAGCTAAACGAACCGTTCACTGGGTACTTACACGTACGAAAATCCCTATTGATTTACCTGTTTTTGCAAGGAAATAAAATGTGAAAAAAATATTTCTACATCCCATGGCCTTTCCCAACCATTTAAATTTTTCTCTTACAGGTCTAACACTTCTGAAAAACCAATACAACGCCCACCCGGAACAATATATAAAGCTAAACGAACCGTTCACTGGGTACTTATACGTACGAAAATCCCTATTGATTTACCTGTTTTTACAAGGAAATAAAATGTGAAAAAAATATTTCTACATCCCATGGCCTTTCCCAACCATTTAAATTTTTCTCTTACAGGTCTAACCCTTCGGAAAAACCAATACAATGCCCACCTGGAACAATATATAAAGCTAAACGAACCGTTCACTGGGCACTTATCCGTACGAAAATCCCTATTGATTTACCTGTTTTTACAAGGAAATAAAATGTGAAAAAAATATTTCTACATCCCATGGCCTTTCCCAACCATTTAAATTTTTGTCTTACATGTCTAACACTTCCGAAAAACCAATACAACGCCTACCCGGAACAATATATAAAGCTAAACTAACCGTTCACTGGGTACATACACGTACGAAAATCCCTATTGATTTACCTGTTTTTACAAGGAAATAAAATGTGAAAAAAATATTTCTACATCCCATGGCCTTTCCCAACCATTTAAATTTTTCTCTTAGAGGTCTAACACTTCCGAAAAACCAATACAACGCCCTCCCAGAACAATATATAAAGATAAACGAACAGTTCACTGGGTACTTACACGTACGAAAATCCCTATTGATTTACCTGTTTTTACAAGGAAATAAAATGTGAAAAAAATATTTCTACATCCCATGGCCTTTCCCAGCCATTTAAATTTTTCTCTTACAGGTCTAACACTTCCGAAAAACCAATACAACGCCCTCCCAGAACAATATATAAAGCTAAACGAACCGTTCACTGGGTACTTACACGTACGAAAATCCCTATTGATTTACCTGTTTTTGCAAGGAAATAAAATGTGAAAAAAATATTTCTACATCCCATGGCCTTTCCCAACCATTTAAATTTTTCTCTTACAGGTCTAACACTTCCGAAAAACCAATACAACGCCCACCCGGAACAATATATAAAGCTAAACGAACCGTTCACTGGGTACTTATACGTACGAAAATCCCTATTGATTTACCTGTTTTTACAAGGAAATAAAATGTGAAAAAAATATTTCTACATCCCATGGCCTTTCCCAACCATTTAAATTTTTCTCTTACAGGTCTAACCCTTCGGAAAAACCAATACAATGCCCACCTGGAACAATATATAAAGCTAAACGAACCGTTCACTGGGCACTTATCCGTACGAAAATCCCTATTGATTTACCTGTTTTTACAAGGAAATAAAATGTGAAAAAAATATTTCTACATCCCATGGCCTTTCCCAACCATTTAAATTTTTGTCTTACATGTCTAACACTTCCGAAAAACCAATACAACGCCTACCCGGAACAATATATAAAGCTAAACTAACCGTTCACTGGGTACATACACGTACGAAAATCCCTATTGATTTACCTGTTTTTACAAGGAAATAAAATGTGAAAAAAATATTTCTACATCCCATGGCCTTTCCCAACCATTTAAATTTTTCTCTTAGAGGTCTAACACTTCCGAAAAACCAATACAACGCCCTCCCAGAACAATATATAAAGATAAACGAACAGTTCACTGGGTACTTACACGTACGAAAATCCCTATTGATTTACCTGTTTTTACAAGGAAATAAAATGTGAAAAAAATATTTCTACATCCCATGGCCTTTCCCAACCATTTAAATTTTTCTCTTACAGGTCTAACACTTCCGAAGAACCAATACAACGCCCTCCCAGAACAATATATAAAGATAAACGAACAGTTCACTGGGTACTTACACGTACGAAAATCCCTATTGATTTACCTGTTTTTACAAGGAAATAAAAAGTAAAAAAATATTTCTACATCCCATGGCCTTTCCCAGCCATTTAAATTTTTCTCTTACAGGTCTAACACTTCCGAAGAACCAATACAACGCCCAACCGGAACAATATATAAAGCTAAAAGAACCGTTCACTGGGTACTTATCCGTCCGAAAATCCCTATTGATTTACCTGTTTTTACAAGGAAATAAAATGTGAAAAAAATATTTCTACATCCCATGGCCTTTCCCAGCCATTTAAATTTTTCTCTTACAGGTCTAACACTTCCGAAAAACCAATACAACGCCCTCCCAGAACAATATATAAAGCTAAACGAACCGTTCACTGGGTACTTACACGTACGAAAATCCCTATTGATTTACCTGTTTTTGCAAGGAAATAAAATGTGAAAAAAATATTTCTACATCCCATGGCCTTTCCCAACCATTTAAATTTTTCTCTTACAGGTCTAACACTTCCGAAAAACCAATACAACGCCCACCCGGAACAATATATAAAGCTAAACGAACCGTTCACTGGGTACTTATACTTACGAAAATCCCTATTGATTTACCTGTTTTTACAAGGAAATAAAATGTGAAAAAAATATTTCTACATCCCATGGCCTTTCCCAACCATTTAAATTTTTCTCTTACAGGTCTAACACTTCGGAAAAACCAATACAATGCCCACCTGGAACAATATATAAAGCTAAACGAACCGTTCACTGGGCACTTATCCGTACGAAAATCCCTATTGATTTACCTGTTTTTACAAGGAAATAAAATGTGAAAAAAATATTTCTACATCCCATGGCCTTTCCCAACCATTTAAATTTTTGTCTTACATGTCTAACACTTCCGAAAAACCAATACAACGCCCACCCGGAACAATATATAAAGCTAAACTAACCGTTCACTGGGTACATACACGTACGAAAATCCCTATTGATTTACCTGTTTTTACAAGGAAATAAAATGTGAAAAAAATATTTCTACATCCCATGGCCTTTCCCAACCATTTAAATTTTTCGCTTAGAGGTCTAACACTTGCGAAAAACCAATACAACGCCCTCCCAGAACAATATATAAAGATAAACGAACAGTTCACTGGGTACTTACACGTACGAAAATCCCTATTGATTTACCTGTTTTTACAAGGAAATAAAATGTGAAAAAAATATTTCTACATCCCATGGCCTTTCCCAACCATTTAAATTTTTCTCTTACAGGTCTAACACTTCCGAAGAACCAATACAACGCCCTCCCAGAACAATATATAAAGATAAACGAACAGTTCACTGGGTACTTACACGTACGAAAATCCCTATTGATTTACCTGTTTTTACAAGGAAATAAAATGTGAAAAAAATATTTCTACATCCCATGGCCTTTCCCAACCATTTAAATTTTTCTCTTACAGGTCTAACACTTCCGAAAAACCCATACAACGCCCACCCGGAACAATATATAAAGCTAAACGAACCGTTCACTGGGTACTTATACTTACGAAAATCCCTATTGATTTACCTGTTTTTACAAGGAAATAAAATGTGAAAAAAATATTTCTACATCCCATGGCCTTTCCCAACCATTTAAATTTTTCTCTTACAGGTCTAACACTTCGGAAAAACCAATACAATGCCCACCTGGAACAATATATAAAGCTAAACGAACCGTTCACTGGGCACTTATCCGTACGAAAATCCCTATTGATTTACCTGTTTTTACAAGGAAATAAAATGTGAAAAAAATATTTCTACATCCCATGGCCTTTCCCAACCATTTAAATTTTTGTCTTACATGTCTAACACTTCCGAAAAACCAATACAACGCCCACCCGGAACAATATATAAAGCTAAACTAACCGTTCACTGGGTACATACACGTACGAAAATCCCTATTGATTTACCTGTTTTTACAAGGAAATAAAATGTGAAAAAAATATTTCTACATCCCATGGCCTTTCCCAACCATTTAAATTTTTCTCTTAGAGGTCTAACACTTCCGAAAAACCAATACAACGCCCTCCCAGAACAATATATAAAGATAAACGAACAGTTCACTGGGTACTTACACGTACGAAAATCCCTATTGATTTACCTGTTTTTACAAGGAAATAAAATGTGAAAAAAATATTTCTACATCCCATGGCCTTTCCCAACCATTTAAATTTTTCTCTTACAGGTCTAACACTTCCGAAGAACCAATACAACGCCCTCCCAGAACAATATATAAAGATAAACGAACAGTTCACTGGGTACTTACACGTACGAAAATCCCTATTGATTTACCTGTTTTTACAAGGAAATAAAATGTGAAAAAAATATTTCTACATCCCATGGCCTTTCCCAAACTTTAAAATTTTTCTCTTACAGGTCTAACACTTCCAAAAAACCAATACAACGCCCACCCGGAACAATATATAAAGCTAAACGAACCGTTCACTGGGTACTTATGCGTACGAAAATCCCTATTGATTTACCTGTTTTTACAAGGAAGTAAAATGTGAAAAAAATATTTCTACATCCCATGGCCATTCCCAACCATTTAAATTTTTCTCTTACAGGTCTAACACTTCCGAAGAACCAATACAACGCCCTCCCAGAACAATATATAAAGATAAACGAACAGTTCACTGGGTACTTACACGTACGATAATCCCTATTGATTTACCTGTTTTTACAAGGAAATAAAATGTGAAAAAAATATTTCTGCATCCCATGGCCTTTCCCAACCATTTAAATTTTTCTCTTACAGGTCTAACACTTCCGAAGAACCAATACAACGCCCTCCCAGAACAATATATAAAGATAAACGAACAGTTCACTGGGTACTTACACGTACGAAAATCCCTATTGATTTACCTGTTTTTACAAGGAAATAAAATGTGAAAAAAATATTTCTACATCCCATGGCCTTTCCCAACCATTTAAATTTTTCTCTTACAGGTCTAACACTTCCGAAGAACCAATACAACGCCCTCCCAGAACAATATATAAAGATAAACGAACAGTTCACTGGGTACTTACACGTACGAAAATCCCTATTGATTTACCTGTTTTTACAAGGAAATAAAATGTGAAAAAAATATTTCTACATCCCATGGCCTTTCCCAACCATTTAAATTTTTCTCTTAGAGGTCTAACACTTCCGAAAAACCAATACAACGCCCTCCCAGAACAATATATAAAGATAAACGAACAGTTCACTGGGTACTTACACGTACGAAAATCCCTATTGATTTACCTGTTTTTACAAGGAAATAAAATGTGAAAAAAATATTTCTACATCCCATGGCCATTCCCAACCATTTAAATTTTTCTCTTACAGGTCTAACACTTCCGAAGAACCAATACAACGCCCTCCCAGAAGAATATATAAAGATAAACGAACAGTTCACTGGGTACTTACACGTACGAAAATCCCTATTGATTTACCTGTTTTTACAAGGAAATAAAATGTGAAAAAAATATTTCTACATCCCATGGCCATTCCCAACCATTTAAATTTTTCTCTTACAGGTCTAACACTTCCGAAGAACCAATACAACGCCCTCCCAGAAGAATATATAAAGATAAACGAACAGTTCACTGGGTACTTACACGTACGAAAATCCCTATTGATTTACCTGTTTTTACAAGGAAATAAAATGTGAAAAAAATATTTCTACATCCCATGGCCTTTCCCAACCATTTAAATTTGTTTCTTACAGGTCTAACACTTCCGAAAAACCAATACAACGCCCACCCGGAACAATATATAAAGCTAAACGAACCGTTCACTGGGCACTTATCCGTACGAAAATCCCTATTGATTTACCTGTTTTTACAAGGAAATAAAATGTGAAAAAAATATTTCTACATCCCATGGCCTTTCCCAACCTTTTAAATTTTTCTCTTACAGGTCTAACACTTCCAAAAAACCAATACAACGCCCACCCGGAACAATATATAAAGCTAAACGAACCGTTCACTGGGTACTTATGCGTACGAAAATCCCTATTGATTTACCTGTTTTTACAAGGAAGTAAAATGTGAAAAAAATATTTCTACATCCCATGGCCTTTCCCAACCATTTAAATTTTTCTCTTACAAGTCTAACACTTCGGAAAAACCAATACAACGCCCACCCGGAACAATATATAAAGCTAAACGAACCGTTCACTGGGCACTTATCCGTACGAAAATCCCTATTGATTTACCTGTTTTTACAAGGAAATAAAATGTGAAAAAAATATTTCTACATCCCATGGCCTTTCCCAACCATTTAAATTTTTCTCTTACAGGTCTAACACTTCCGAAAAACCAATACAACGCCCACCCGGAACAATATATAAAGCTAAACGAACCGTTCACCGGGTACTTATACTTACGAAAATCCCTATTGATTTACCTGTTTTTACAAGGAAATAAAATTTGAAAAAAATATTTCTACATCCCATGGCCTTTCCCAACCATTTAAATTTTTCTCTTACAGGTCTAACACTTCGGAAAAACCAATACAATGCCCACCTGGAACAATATATAAAGCTAAACGAACCGTTCACTGGGCACTTATCCGTACGAAAATCCCTATTGATTTACCTGTTTTTACAAGGAAATAAAATGTGAAAAAAATATTTCTACATCCCATGGCCTTTCCCAACCATTTAAATTTTTGTCTTACATGTCTAACACTTCCGAAAAACCAATACAACGCCCACCCGGAACAATATATAAAGCTAAACTAACCGTTCACTGGGTACATACACGTACGAAAATCCCTATTGATTTACCTGTTTTTACAAGGAAATAAAATGTGAAAAAAATATTTCTACATCCCATGGCCTTTCCCAACCATTTAAATTTTTCTCTTACAGGTCTAACACTTCGGAAAAACCAATACAATGCCCACCTGGAACAATATATAAAGCTAAACGAACCGTTCACTGGGCACTTATCCGTACGAAAATCCCTATTGATTTACCTGTTTTTACAAGGAAATAAAATGTGAAAAAAATATTTCTACATCCCATGGCCTTTCCCAACCATTTAAATTTTTGTCTTACATGTCTAACACTTCCGAAAAACCAATACAACGCCCACCCGGAACAATATATAAAGCTAAACTAACCGTTCACTGGGTACATACACGTACGAAAATCCCTATTGATTTACCTGTTTTTACAAGGAAATAAAATGTGAAAAAAATATTTCTACATCCCATGGCCTTTCCCAACCATTTAAATTTTTCGCTTAGAGGTCTAACACTTGCGAAAAACCAATACAACGCCCTCCCAGAACAATATATAAAGATAAACGAACAGTTCACTGGGTACTTACACGTACGAAAATCCCTATTGATTTACCTGTTTTTACAAGGAAATAAAATGTGAAAAAAATATTTCTACATCCCATGGCCTTTCCCAACCATTTAAATTTTTCTCTTACAGGTCTAACACTTCCGAAGAACCAATACAACGCCCTCCCAGAACAATATATAAAGATAAACGAACAGTTCACTGGGTACTTACACGTACGAAAATCCCTATTGATTTACCTGTTTTTACAAGGAAATAAAATGTGAAAAAAATATTTCTACATCCCATGGCCTTTCCCAACCATTTAAATTTTTCTCTTACAGGTCTAACACTTCCGAAAAACCCATACAACGCCCACCCGGAACAATATATAAAGCTAAACGAACCGTTCACTGGGTACTTATACTTACGAAAATCCCTATTGATTTACCTGTTTTTACAAGGAAATAAAATGTGAAAAAAATATTTCTACATCCCATGGCCTTTCCCAACCATTTAAATTTTTCTCTTACAGGTCTAACACTTCGGAAAAACCAATACAATGCCCACCTGGAACAATATATAAAGCTAAACGAACCGTTCACTGGGCACTTATCCGTACGAAAATCCCTATTGATTTACCTGTTTTTACAAGGAAATAAAATGTGAAAAAAATATTTCTACATCCCATGGCCTTTCCCAACCATTTAAATTTTTGTCTTACATGTCTAACACTTCCGAAAAACCAATACAACGCCCACCCGGAACAATATATAAAGCTAAACTAACCGTTCACTGGGTACATACACGTACGAAAATCCCTATTGATTTACCTGTTTTTACAAGGAAATAAAATGTGAAAAAAATATTTCTACATCCCATGGCCTTTCCCAACCATTTAAATTTTTCTCTTAGAGGTCTAACACTTCCGAAAAACCAATACAACGCCCTCCCAGAACAATATATAAAGATAAACGAACAGTTCACTGGGTACTTACACGTACGAAAATCCCTATTGATTTACCTGTTTTTACAAGGAAATAAAATGTGAAAAAAATATTTCTACATCCCATGGCCTTTCCCAACCATTTAAATTTTTCTCTTACAGGTCTAACACTTCCGAAGAACCAATACAACGCCCTCCCAGAACAATATATAAAGATAAACGAACAGTTCACTGGGTACTTACACGTACGAAAATCCCTATTGATTTACCTGTTTTTACAAGGAAATAAAATGTGAAAAAAATATTTCTACATCCCATGGCCTTTCCCAAACTTTAAAATTTTTCTCTTACAGGTCTAACACTTCCAAAAAACCAATACAACGCCCACCCGGAACAATATATAAAGCTAAACGAACCGTTCACTGGGTACTTATGCGTACGAAAATCCCTATTGATTTACCTGTTTTTACAAGGAAGTAAAATGTGAAAAAAATATTTCTACATCCCATGGCCATTCCCAACCATTTAAATTTTTCTCTTACAGGTCTAACACTTCCGAAGAACCAATACAACGCCCTCCCAGAACAATATATAAAGATAAACGAACAGTTCACTGGGTACTTACACGTACGATAATCCCTATTGATTTACCTGTTTTTACAAGGAAATAAAATGTGAAAAAAATATTTCTGCATCCCATGGCCTTTCCCAACCATTTAAATTTTTCTCTTACAGGTCTAACACTTCCGAAGAACCAATACAACGCCCTCCCAGAACAATATATAAAGATAAACGAACAGTTCACTGGGTACTTACACGTACGAAAATCCCTATTGATTTACCTGTTTTTACAAGGAAATAAAATGTGAAAAAAATATTTCTACATCCCATGGCCTTTCCCAACCATTTAAATTTTTCTCTTACAGGTCTAACACTTCCGAAGAACCAATACAACGCCCTCCCAGAACAATATATAAAGATAAACGAACAGTTCACTGGGTACTTACACGTACGAAAATCCCTATTGATTTACCTGTTTTTACAAGGAAATAAAATGTGAAAAAAATATTTCTACATCCCATGGCCTTTCCCAACCATTTAAATTTTTCTCTTAGAGGTCTAACACTTCCGAAAAACCAATACAACGCCCTCCCAGAACAATATATAAAGATAAACGAACAGTTCACTGGGTACTTACACGTACGAAAATCCCTATTGATTTACCTGTTTTTACAAGGAAATAAAATGTGAAAAAAATATTTCTACATCCCATGGCCATTCCCAACCATTTAAATTTTTCTCTTACAGGTCTAACACTTCCGAAGAACCAATACAACGCCCTCCCAGAAGAATATATAAAGATAAACGAACAGTTCACTGGGTACTTACACGTACGAAAATCCCTATTGATTTACCTGTTTTTACAAGGAAATAAAATGTGAAAAAAATATTTCTACATCCCATGGCCATTCCCAACCATTTAAATTTTTCTCTTACAGGTCTAACACTTCCGAAGAACCAATACAACGCCCTCCCAGAAGAATATATAAAGATAAACGAACAGTTCACTGGGTACTTACACGTACGAAAATCCCTATTGATTTACCTGTTTTTACAAGGAAATAAAATGTGAAAAAAATATTTCTACATCCCATGGCCTTTCCCAACCATTTAAATTTGTTTCTTACAGGTCTAACACTTCTGAAAAACCAATACAACGCCCACCCGGAACAATATATAAAGCTAAACGAACCGTTCACTGGGCACTTATCCGTACGAAAATCCCTATTGATTTACCTGTTTTTACAAGGAAATAAAATGTGAAAAAAATATTTCTACATCCCATGGCCTTTCCCAACCTTTTAAATTTTTCTCTTACAGGTCTAACACTTCCAAAAAACCAATACAACGCCCACCCGGAACAATATATAAAGCTAAACGAACCGTTCACTGGGTACTTATGCGTACGAAAATCCCTATTGATTTACCTGTTTTTACAAGGAAGTAAAATGTGAAAAAAATATTTCTACATCCCATGGCCTTTCCCAACCATTTAAATTTTTCTCTTACAAGTCTAACACTTCGGAAAAACCAATACAACGCCCACCCGGAACAATATATAAAGCTAAACGAACCGTTCACTGGGCACTTATCCGTACGAAAATCCCTATTGATTTACCTGTTTTTACAAGGAAATAAAATGTGAAAAAAATATTTCTACATCCCATGGCCTTTCCCAACCATTTAAATTTTTCTCTTACAGGTCTAACACTTCCGAAAAACCAATACAACGCCCACCCGGAACAATATATAAAGCTAAACGAACCGTTCACCGGGTACTTATACTTACGAAAATCCCTATTGATTTACCTGTTTTTACAAGGAAATAAAATGTGAAAAAAATATTTCTACATCCCATGGCCTTTCCCAACCATTTAAATTTTTCTCTTACAGGTCTAACACTTCGGAAAAACCAATACAATGCCCACCTGGAACAATATATAAAGCTAAACGAACCGTTCACTGGGCACTTATCCGTACGAAAATCCCTATTGATTTACCTGTTTTTACAAGGAAATAAAATGTGAAAAAAATATTTCTACATCCCATGGCCTTTCCCAACCATTTAAATTTTTGTCTTACATGTCTAACACTTCCGAAAAACCAATACAACGCCCACCCGGAACAATATATAAAGCTAAACTAACCGTTCACTGGGTACATACACGTACGAAAATCCCTATTGATTTACCTGTTTTTACAAGGAAATAAAATGTGAAAAAAATATTTCTACATCCCATGGCCTTTCCCAACCATTTAAATTTTTCTCTTACAGGTCTAACACTTCCGAAGAACCAATACAACGCCCTCCCAGAACAATATATAAAGATAAACGAACAGTTCACTGGGTACTTACACGTACGAAAATCCCTATTGATTTACCTGTTTTTACAAGGAAATAAAATGTGAAAAAAATATTTCTACATCCCATGGCCTTTCCCAACCATTTAAATTTGTTTCTTACAGGTCTAACACTTCCGAAAAACCAATACAACGCCCACCCGGAACAATATATAAAGCTAAACGAACCGTTCACTGGGCACTTATCCGTACGAAAATCCCTATTGATTTACCTGTTTTTACAAGGAAATAAAATGTGAAAAAAATATTTCTACATCCCATGGACTTTCCCAAACTTTAAAATTTTTCTCTTACAGGTCTAACACTTCCAAAAAACCAATACAACGCCCACCCGGAACAATATATAAAGCTAAACGAACCGTTCACTGGGTACTTATGCGTACGAAAATCCCTATTGATTTACCTGTTTTTACAAGGAAGTAAAATGTGAAAAAAATATTTCTACATCCCATGGCCATTCCCAACCATTTAAATTTTTCTCTTACAGGTCTAACACTTCCGAAGAACCAATACAACGCCCTCCCAGAACAATATATAAAGATAAACGAACAGTTCACTGGGTACTTACACGTACGATAATCCCTATTGATTTACCTGTTTTTACAAGGAAATAAAATGTGAAAAAAATATTTCTACATCCCATGGCCTTTCCCAACCATTTAAATTTTTCTCTTACAGGTCTAACACTTCCGAAGAACCAATACAACGCCCTCCCAGAACAATATATAAAGATAAACGAACAGTTCACTGGGTACTTACACGTACGAAAATCCCTATTGATTTACCTGTTTTTACAAGGAAATAAAATGTGAAAAAAATATTTCTACATCCCATGGCCTTTCCCAACCATTTAAATTTTTCTCTTACAGGTCTAACACTTCCGAAGAACCAATACAACGCCCTCCCAGAACAATATATAAAGATAAACGAACAGTTCACTGGGTACTTACACGTACGAAAATCCCTATTGATTTACCTGTTTTTACAAGGAAATAAAATGTGAAAAAAATATTTCTACATCCCATGGCCTTTCCCAACCATTTAAATTTTTCTCTTAGAGGTCTAACACTTCCGAAAAACCAATACAACGCCCTCCCAGAACAATATATAAAGATAAACGAACAGTTCACTGGGTACTTACACGTACGAAAATCCCTATTGATTTACCTGTTTTTACAAGGAAATAAAATGTGAAAAAAATATTTCTACATCCCATGGCCTTTCCCAACCATTTAAATTTTTCTCTTACAGGTCTAACACTTCCGAAGAACCAATACAACGCCCTCCCAGAAGAATATATAAAGATAAACGAACAGTTCACTGGGTACTTACACGTACGAAAATCCCTATTGATTTACCTGTTTTTACAAGGAAATAAAATGTGAAAAAAATATTTCTACATCCCATGGCCTTTCCCAACCATTTAAATTTTTCTCTTACAGGTCTAACACTTCCAAAAAACCAATACAACGCCCACCCGGAACAATATATAAAGCTAAACGAACCGTTCACTGGGTACTTATGCGTACGAAAATCCCTATTGATTTACCTGTTTTTACAAGGAAGTAAAATGTGAAAAAAATATTTCTACATCCCATGGCCTTTCCCAACCATTTAAATTTTTCTCTTACAAGTCTAACACTTCGGAAAAACCAATACAACGCCCACCCGGAACAATATATAAAGCTAAACGAACCGTTCACTGGGCACTTATCCGTACAAAAATCCCTATTGATTTACCTGTTTTTACAAGGAAATAAAATGTGAAAAAAATATTTCTACATCCCATGGCCTTTCCCAACCATTTAAATTTTTCTCTTACTGGTCTAAGACTTCCGAAAAACCAATACAACGCCCACCTGGAACAATATATAAAGCTAAACGAACCGTTCACTGGGTACTTAGACGTACGAAAATCCCTATTGATTTACCTGTTTTTACAAGGAAATAAAAAGTGAAAAAATATTTCTACATCCCATGGCCTGTCCCAAACATTTAAATTTTTCTCTTATAGGTCTAACACTTCCGAAGAACCAATACAACGCCCAACCGGAACAATATATAAAGCTAAAAGAACCGTTCACTGGGTACTTATCCGTACGAAAATCCCTATTGATTTACCTGTTTTTACAAGGAAATAAAATGTGAAAAAAATATTTCTACATCCCATGGCCTTTCCCAGCCATTTAAATTTTTCTCTTACAGGTCTAACACTTCCGAAAAACCAATACAACGCCCACCTGGAACAATATATAAAGCTAAACGAACCGTTCACTGGGTACTTAGACGTACGAAAATCCCTATTGATTTACCTGTTTTTACAAGGAAATAAAAAGTGAAAAAATATTTCTACATCCCATGGCCTGTCCCAAACATTTAAATTTTTCTCTTATAGGTCTAACACTTCCGAAGAACCAATACAACGCCCAACCGGAACAATATATAAAGCTAAAAGAACCGTTCACTGGGTACTTATCCGTACGAAAATCCCTATTGATTTACCTGTTTTTACAAGGAAATAAAATGTGAAAAAAATATTTCTACATCCCATGGCCTTTCCCAGCCATTTAAATTTTTCTCTTACAGGTCTAACACTTCCGAAAAACCAATACAACGCCCTCCCAGAACAATATATAAAGCTAAACGAACCGTTCACTGGGCACTTATCCGTACGAAAATCCCTATTGATTTACCTGTTTTTACAAGGAAATAAAATGTGAAAAAAATATTTCTACATCCCATGGCCTTTCCCAACCATTTAAATTTTTGTCTTACATGTCTAACACTTCCGAAAAACCAATACAACGCCCACCCGGAACAATATATAAAGCTAAACTAACCGTTCACTGGGTACATACACGTACGAAAATCCCTATTGATTTACCTGTTTTTACAAGGAAATAAAATGTGAAAAAAATATTTCTACATCCCATGGCCTTTCCCAACCATTTAAATTTTTCTCTTACAGGTCTAACACTTCCGAAGAACCAATACAACGCCCTCCCAGAACAATATATAAAGATAAACGAACAGTTCACTGGGTACTTACACGTACGAAAATCCCTATTGATTTACCTGTTTTTACAAGGAAATAAAATGTGAAAAAAATATTTCTACATCCCATGGCCTTTCCCAACCATTTAAATTTGTTTCTTACAGGTCTAACACTTCCGAAAAACCAATACAACGCCCACCCGGAACAATATATAAAGCTAAACGAACCGTTCACTGGGCACTTATCCGTACGAAAATCCCTATTGATTTACCTGTTTTTACAAGGAAATAAAATGTGAAAAAAATATTTCTACATCCCATGGACTTTCCCAAACTTTAAAATTTTTCTCTTACAGGTCTAACACTTCCAAAAAACCAATACAACGCCCACCCGGAACAATATATAAAGCTAAACGAACCGTTCACTGGGTACTTATGCGTACGAAAATCCCTATTGATTTACCTGTTTTTACAAGGAAGTAAAATGTGAAAAAAATATTTCTACATCCCATGGCCATTCCCAACCATTTAAATTTTTCTCTTACAGGTCTAACACTTCCGAAGAACCAATACAACGCCCTCCCAGAACAATATATAAAGATAAACGAACAGTTCACTGGGTACTTATCCGTACGAAAATCCCTATTGATTTACCTGTTTTTACAAGGAAATAAAATGTGAAAAAAATATTTCTACATCCCATGGCCTTTCCCAGCCATTTAAATTTTTCTCTTACAGGTCTAACACTTCCGAAAAACCAATACAACGCCCACCCGGAACAATATATAAAGCTAAACGAACCGTTCACTGGGTACTTAGACGTACGAAAATCCCTATTGATTTACCTGTTTTTACAAGGAAATAAAAAGTGAAAAAATATTTCTACATCCCATGGCCTGTCCCAAACATTTAAATTTTTCTCTTATAGGTCTAACACTTCCGAAGAACCAATACAACGCCCAACCGGAACAATATATAAAGCTAAAAGAACCGTTTACTGGGTACTTATCCGTACGAAAATCCCTATTGATTTACCTGTTTTTACAAGGAAATAAAATGTGAAAAAAATATTTCTACATCCCATGGCCTTTCCCAGCCATTTAAATTTTTCTCTTACAGGTCTAACACTTCCGAAAAACCAATACAACGCCCTCCCAGAACAATATATAAAGCTAAACGAACCGTTCACTGGGTACTTACACGTACGAAAATCCCTATTGATTTACCTGTTTTTACAAGGAAATAAAATGTGAAAAAAATATTTCTACATCCCATGGCCTTTCCCAACCATTTAAATTTTTCTCTTACAGGTCTAACACTTCCGAAAAACCAATACAACGCCCACCCGGAACAATATATAAAGCTAAACGAACCGTTCACTGGGTACATATACGTACGAAAATCCCTATTGATTTACCTGTTTTTACAAGGAAATAAAATGTGAAAAAAATATTTCTACATCCCATGGCCTTTCCCAACCATTTAAATTTTTCTCTTACAGGTCTAACACTTCGGAAAAACCAATACAATGCCCACCCGGAACAATATATAAAGCTAAACGAACCGTTCACTGGGCACTTATCCGTACGAAAATCCCTATTGATTTACCTGTTTTTACAAGGAAATAAAATGTGAAAAAAATATTTCTACATCCCATGGCCTTTCCCAACCATTTAGATTTTTGTCTTACATGTCTAACACTTCCGAAAAACCAATACAACGCCCAGCCGGAACAATATATAAAGCTAAACGAACCGTTCACTGGGTACATACACGTACGAAAATCCCTATTGATTTACCTGTTTTTACAAGGAAATAAAATGTGAAAAAAATATTTCTACATCCCATGGCCATTCCCAACCATTTAAATTTTTCCCTTACAGGTCTAACACTTCCGAAAAACCAATACAACGCCCACCCGGAACAATATATAAAGCTAAAAGAACCGTTCACTGGGTACTTATCCGTACGAAAATCCCTATTGTTTTACCTGTTTTTACAAGGAAATAAAGTGTGAAAAAAATATTTCTACATCCCATGGCCATTCCCAACCATTTAAATTTTTCTCTTACAGGTCTAACACTTCCGAAAAACCAATACAACGCCCTCCCAGAACAATATATAAAGCTAAACGAACCGTTCACTGGATACTTACACGTACGAAAATCCCTATTGATTTACCTGTTTTTACAAGGAAATAAAATGTGAAAAAAATATTTCTACATCCCATGGCCATTCCCAACCATTTAAATTTTTCTCTTACAGGCCTAACACTTCCGAAAAACCAATACAACGCCCACCCGGAACAATATATAAAGCTAAATGAACCGTTCACTGGGTACTTATCCGTACGAAAATCCCTATAGATTAACCTGTTTTTACAAGGAAATAAAATGTGAAAAAAATATTTCTACAACCCATGGCCTTTCCCAACCATTTAAATTTTTCTCTTACAGGTCTAACACTTCCGAAAAACCAATACAACGCCCACCCGGAACAATATATAAAGCTAAACGAACCGTTCACTGGGTAGTTACACGTACGAAAATCCCTATTGATTTACCTGTTTTTACAAGGAAATAAAATGTTAAAAAAAATATTTCTACATCCCATGGCCTTTCCCAACCATTTAAATTTTTCTCTTACAGGTCTAACACTTCTGAAAAACCAATACAACGCCCACCCGGAACAATATATAAAGCTAAACGAACCGTTCACTGGGTAGTTACACGTACGAAAATCCCTATTGATTTACCTGTTTTTACAAGGAAATAAAATGTGAAAAAAATATTTCTACATCCCATGGCCTTTCCCAACCATTTAAATTATTCTCTTACAGGTCTAACACTTCCGAAAAACCAATACAACGCCCACCCGGAACAATATATAAAGCTAAACGAACCGTTCACTGGGCACTTATCCGTACGAAAATCCCTATTGTTTTACCTGTTTTTACAAGGAAATAAAGTGTGAAAAAAATATTTCTACATCCCATGGCCTTTCCCAACCATTTAAATTTTTCTCTTACAGGTCTAACACTTCCGAAAAACCAATACAACGCCCTCCCAGAACAATATATAAAGCTAAACGAACCGTTCACTGGGTACTTACACGTACGAAAATCCCTATTGATTTACCTGTTTTTACAAGGAAATAAAATGTGAAAAAAATATTTCTACATCCCATGGCCTTTCCCAACCATTTAAATTTGTCTCTTACAGGTCTAACACTTCCGAAAAACCGATACAACGCCCACCCGGAACAATATATACAGCTCAACGAACCGTTCACTGGGCACTTCTCCGTACGAAAATCCCTATTTATTTACCTGATTTTACAAGGAAATAAAATGTGAAAAAAATATTTCTACATCCCATGGTCTTTCCCAACAATTTAAATTTTTCTCTTACAGGTCTAACACTTCTGAAAAACCAATACAACGCCCACCCGGAACAATATATACAGCTCAACGAACCGTTCACTGGGCACTTACACGTACGAAAATCCCTATTGATTTACCTGTTTTTACAAGGAAATAAAATGTGAAAAAAATATTTCTACATCCCATGGCCTTTCCCAACCATTTAAATTTTTCTCTTACAGGTCTAACACTTCCGAAGAACCAATACAAGGCCCAACCGGAACAATAAATAAAGCTAAACGAACCGTTCACTGGGTACTTACACGTACGAAAATCCCTATTGATTTACCTGTTTTTACAAGGAAATAAAATGTGAAAAAAATTTTTCTACATCCAATGGCCTTTCCCAACCATTTAAATTTGTCTCTTACAGGTCTAACACTTCCGAAAAACCAATACAACGCCCACCCGGAACAATATATAAAGCTAAACGAACCGTTCACTGGGCACTTATCCGTATGAAAATCCCTATTGATTTACCTGATTTTACAAGGAAATAAAATGTGAAAAAAATATTTCTACATCCCATGGCCTTTCCCAACCATTTAAATTTTTCTCTTACAGGTCTAACACTTCCAAAAAACCAATACAACGCCCACCCGGAACAATATATAAAGCTAAACGAACCGTTCACTGGGCACTTATCCGTATGAAAATCCCTATTGATTTACCTGATTTTACAAGGAAATAAAATGTGAAAAAAATATTTCTACATCCCATGGCCTTTCCCAACCATTTAAATTTTTCTCTTACAGGTCTAACACTTCCAAAAAACCAATACAACGCCCACCCGGAACAATATATAAAGCTAAACGAACCGTTCACTGGGCACTTACACGTACGAAAATCCCTATTGATTTACCTGTTTTTACAAGGAAATAAAATGTGAAAAAAATATTTCTACATCCCATGGCCTTTCCCAACCATTTAAATTTTTCTCTTACAGGTCTAAGACTTCCGAAGAACCAATACAAGGCCCAACCGGAACAATAAATAAAGCTAAACGAACCGTTCACTGGGTACTTACACGTACGAAAATCCCTATTGATTTACCTGTTTTTACAAGGAAATAAAATGTGAAAAAAATATTTCTACATCCAATGGCCTTTCCCAACCATTTAAATTTGTCTCTTACAGGTCTAACACTTCCGAAAAACCAATACAACGCCCACCCGGAACAATATATAAAGCTAAACGAACCGTTCACTGGGCACTTATCCGTATGAAAATCCCTATTGATTTACCTGATTTTACAAGGAAATAAAATGTGAAAAAAATATTTCTACATCCCATGGCCTTTCCCAACCATTTAAATTTTTCTCTTACAGGTCTAACACTTCCAAAAAACCAATACAACGCCCACCCGGAACAATATATAAAGCTAAACGAACCGTTCACTGGGCACTTATCCGTACGAAAATCCCTATTGTTTTACCTGTTTTTACACGGAAATAAAATATGAAAAAAATATCTCTACATCCCATGGCCTTTCCCAACCATTTAAATTTTTCTCTTACAGGTCTAACACTTCTGAAAAACCAATACAACGCCCACCCGGAACAATATATAAAGGTAAACGAACCGTTCACTGGGCACTTATCCGTACGAAAATCCCTATTGTTTTACCTGTTTTTACACGGAAATAAAATGTGAAAAAAATATTTCTACATCCAATGGCCTTTCCCAACCATTTAAATTTTTCTCTTACAGGTCTAACACTTCCGAAAAACCAATACAACGCCCACCCGGAACAATATATAAAGCTAAACGAACCGTTCACTGGGCACTTATCTGTACGGAAATCCCTATTGATTTACCTGTTTTTACAAGGAAATAAAATGTGAAAAAAATATTTCTACATCCCATGGCCTATCCCAACCATTTAAATTTTTCTCTTACAGGTCTAACACTTCCGAAAAACCAATACAACGCCCACCCGGAACAATATATAAAGCTAAACGAACCGTTCACTGGGTAGTTACACGTATGAAAATCCCTATTGATTTACCTGTTTTTACAAGGAAATAAAATGTGAAAAAAATATTTCTAAATCCCATGGCCTTTCCCAACCATTTAAATTTTTCTCTTACAGGTCTAACACTTCCGAAAAACCAATACAACGCCCACCTGGAACAATATATAAAGTTAAACGAACCGTTCACTGGGCACTTATCCGTACGAAAATCCCTATTGTTTTACCTGTTTTTACAAGGAAATAAAGTGTGAAAAATATATTTCTACATCCCATGGCCTTTCCCAACCATTTAAATTTTTCTCTTACAGGTCTAACACTTCTGAAAAACCAATACAACGCCCTCCCAGAACAATATATAAAGCTAAACGAACCGTTCACTGGGTACTTACACGTACGAAAATCGCTATTGATTTACCTGTTTTTACAAGGAAATAAAATGTAAAAAAAATATTTCTACATCCCATGGCCTTTCCCAACCATTTAAATTTGTCTCTTACAGGTCTAACACTTCCGAAAAACCGATACAACGCCCACCCGGAACAATATATACAGCTCAACGAACCGTTCACTGGGCACTTATCCGTATGAAAATCCCTATTGTTTTACCTGTTTTTACACGGAAATAAAATATGAAAAAAATATCTCTACATCCCATGGCCTTTCCCAACCATTTAAATTTTTCTCTTACAGGTCTAACACTTCCGAAGAACCAATACAAGGCCCAACCGGAACAATAAATAAAGCTAAACGAACCGTTCACTGGGTACTTACACGTACGAAAATCCCTATTGATTTACCTGTTTTTACAAGGAAATAAAATGTGAAAAAAATATTTCTACATCCAATGGCCTTTCCCAACCATTTAAATTTGTCTCTTACAGGTCTAACACTTCCGAAAAACCAATACAACGCCCACCCGGAACAATATATAAAGCTAAACGAACCGTTCACTGGGCACTTATCCGTATGAAAATCCCTATTGATTTACCTGATTTTACAAGGAAATAAAATGTGAAAAAAATATTTCTACATCCCATGGCCTTTCCCAACCATTTAAATTTTTCTCTTACAGGTCTAACACTTCCAAAAAACCAATACAACGCCCACCCGGAACAATATATAAAGCTAAACGAACCGTTCACTGGGCACTTATCCGTATGAAAATCCCTATTGATTTACCTGATTTTACAAGGAAATAAAATGTGAAAAAAATATTTCTACATCCCATGGCCTTTCCCAACCATTTAAATTTTTCTCTTACAGGTCTAACACTTCCAAAAAACCAATACAACGCCCACCCGGAACAATATATAAAGCTAAACGAACCGTTCACTGGGCACTTACACGTACGAAAATCCCTATTGATTTACCTGTTTTTACAAGGAAATAAAATGTGAAAAAAATATTTCTACATCCCATGGCCTTTCCCAACCATTTAAATTTTTCTCTTACAGGTCTAAGACTTCCGAAGAACCAATACAAGGCCCAACCGGAACAATAAATAAAGCTAAACGAACCGTTCACTGGGTACTTACACGTACGAAAATCCCTATTGATTTACCTGTTTTTACAAGGAAATAAAATGTGAAAAAAATATTTCTACATCCAATGGCCTTTCCCAACCATTTAAATTTGTCTCTTACAGGTCTAACACTTCCGAAAAACCAATACAACGCCCACCCGGAACAATATATAAAGCTAAACGAACCGTTCACTGGGCACTTATCCGTATGAAAATCCCTATTGATTTACCTGATTTTACAAGGAAATAAAATGTGAAAAAAATATTTCTACATCCCATGGCCTTTCCCAACCATTTAAATTTTTCTCTTACAGGTCTAACACTTCCAAAAAACCAATACAACGCCCACCCGGAACAATATATAAAGCTAAACGAACCGTTCACTGGGCACTTATCCGTACGAAAATCCCTATTGTTTTACCTGTTTTTACACGGAAATAAAATATGAAAAAAATATCTCTACATCCCATGGCCTTTCCCAACCATTTAAATTTTTCTCTTACAGGTCTAACACTTCTGAAAAACCAATACAACGCCCACCCGGAACAATATATAAAGGTAAACGAACCGTTCACTGGGCACTTATCCGTACGAAAATCCCTATTGTTTTACCTGTTTTTACACGGAAATAAAATGTGAAAAAAATATTTCTACATCCAATGGCCTTTCCCAACCATTTAAATTTTTCTCTTACAGGTCTAACACTTCCGAAAAACCAATACAACGCCCACCCGGAACAATATATAAAGCTAAACGAACCGTTCACTGGGCACTTATCTGTACGGAAATCCCTATTGATTTACCTGTTTTTACAAGGAAATAAAATGTGAAAAAAATATTTCTACATCCCATGGCCTATCCCAACCATTTAAATTTTTCTCTTACAGGTCTAACACTTCCGAAAAACCAATACAACACCCACCCGGAACAATATATAAAGCTAAACGAAGCGTTCACTGGGTAGTTACACGTATGAAAATCCCTATTGATTTACCTGTTTTTACAAGGAAATAAAATGTGAAAAAAATATTTCTAAATCCCATGGCCTTTCCCAACCATTTAAATTTTTCTCTTACAGGTCTAACACTTCCGAAAAACCAATACAACGCCCACCTGGAACAATATATAAAGTTAAACGAACCGTTCACTGGGCACTTATCCGTACGAAAATCCCTATTGTTTTACCTGTTTTTACAAGGAAATAAAGTGTGAAAAATATATTTCTACATCCCATGGCCTTTCCCAACCATTTAAATTTTTCTCTTACAGGTCTAACACTTCTGAAAAACCAATACAACGCCCTCCCAGAACAATATATAAAGCTAAACGAACCGTTCACTGGGTACTTACACGTACGAAAATCGCTATTGATTTACCTGTTTTTACAAGGAAATAAAATGTAAAAAAAATATTTCTACATCCCATGGCCTTTCCCAACCATTTAAATTTGTCTCTTACAGGTCTAACACTTCCGAAAAACCGATACAACGCCCACCCGGAACAATATATACAGCTCAACGAACCGTTCACTGGGCACTTATCCGTATGAAAATCCCTATTGTTTTACCTGTTTTTACACGGAAATAAAATATGAAAAAAATATCTCTACATCCCATGGCCTTTCCCAACCATTTAAATTTTTCTCTTACAGGTCTAACACTTCTGAAAAACCAATACAACGCCCACCCGGAACAATATATAAAGGTAAACGAACCGTTCACTGGGCACTTATCCGTACGAAAATCCCTATTGTTTTACCTGTTTTTACACGGAAATAAAATGTGAAAAAAATATTTCTACATCCAATGGCCTTTCCCAACCATTTAAATTTTTCTCTTACAGGTCTAACACTTCCGAAAAACCAATACAACGCCCACCCGGAACAATATATAAAGCTAAACGAACCGTTCACTGGGCACTTATCTGTACGGAAATCCCTATTGATTTACCTGTTTTTACAAGGAAATAAAATGTGAAAAAAATATTTCTACATCCCATGGCCTATCCCAACCATTTAAATTTTTCTCTTACAGGTCTAACACTTCCGAAAAACCAATACAACGCCCACCCGGAACAATATATAAAGCTAAACGAACCGTTCACTGGGTAGTTACACGTATGAAAATCCCTATTGATTTACCTGTTTTTACAAGGAAATAAAATGTGAAAAAAATATTTCTAAATCCCATGGCCTTTCCCAACCATTTAAATTTTTCTCTTACAGGTCTAACACTTCCGAAAAACCAATACAACGCCCACCTGGAACAATATATAAAGTTAAACGAACCGTTCACTGGGCACTTATCCGTACGAAAATCCCTATTGTTTTACCTGTTTTTACAAGGAAATAAAGTGTGAAAAATATATTTCTACATCCCATGGCCTTTCCCAACCATTTAAATTTTTCTCTTACAGGTCTAACACTTCTGAAAAACCAATACAACGCCCTCCCAGAACAATATATAAAGCTAAACGAACCGTTCACTGGGTACTTACACGTACGAAAATCGCTATTGATTTACCTGTTTTTACAAGGAAATAAAATGTAAAAAAAATATTTCTACATCCCATGGCCTTTCCCAACCATTTAAATTTGTCTCTTACAGGTCTAACACTTCCGAAAAACCGATACAACGCCCACCCGGAACAATATATACAGCTCAACGAACCGTTCACTGGGCACTTATCCGTACGAAAATCCCTATTTATTTACCTGATTTTACAAGGAAATAAAATGTGAAAAAAATATTTCTACATCCCATGACCTTTCCCAACCATTTAAATTTTTCTCTTACAGGTCTAACACTTCCAAAAAACCAATACAACGCCCACCCGGAACAATATATAAAGCTAAACGAACCGTTCACTGGGCACTTATCCGTACGAAAATCACTATTGATTTACCTGTTTTTACAAGGAAATAAAATGTGAAAAAATATTTCTACATCCCATTGTCTTTCCCAACAATTTAAATTTTTCTCTTACAGGTCTAACACTTCCGAAAAACCTATACAACGCCCACCCGGAACAATATATAAAGCTAAACGAACCGTACACTGGGTACTTATGCGTACGAAAATCCCTATTGATTTACCTGTTTTTACAAGGAAATAAAATATGAAAAAAATATCTCTACATCCCATGGCCTTTCCCAACCATTTAAATTTTTCTCTTACAGGTCTAACACTTCTGAAAAACCAATACAACGCCCACCCGGAACAATATATAAAGCTAAACGAACCGTTCACTGGGCACTTATCCGTACGAAAATCCCTATTGTTTTACCTGTTTTTACACGGAAATAAAATGTGAAAAAAATATTTCTACATCCAATGGCCTTTCCCAACCATTTAAATTTTTCTCTTACAGGTCTAACACTTCCGAAAAACCAATACAACGCCCACCCGGAACAATATATAAAGCTAAACGAACCGTTCACTTGGCACTTATCTGTACGGAAATCCCTATTGATTTACCTGTTTTTACAAGGAAATAAAATGTGAAAAAAATATTTCTACATCCCATGGCCTTTCCCAACCATTTAAATTTTTCTCTTACAGGTCTAACACTTCGGAAAAACCAATACAATGCCCTTCTGGAACAATATATAAAGCTAAACGAACCGTTCACTGGGCACTTATCCGTACGAAAATCCCTATTGATTTACCTGTTTTTACAAGGAAATAAAATGTGAAAAAAATATTTCTACATCCCATGGCCTTTCCCAACCATTTAAATTTTTGTCTTACATGTCTAACACTTCCGAAAAACCAATACAACGCCCACCCGGAACAATATATAAAGCTAAACTAACCGTTCACTGGGTACATACACGTACGAAAATCCCTATTGATTTACCTGTTTTTACAAGGAAATAAAATGTGAAAAAAATATTTCTACATCCCATGGTCTTTCCCAACAATTTAAATTTTTCTCTTACAGGTCTAACACTTCCGAAAAACCTATACAACGCCCACCCGGAACAATATATAAAGCTAAACGAACCGTTCACTGGGTACTTATGCGTACGAAAATCCCTATTGATTTACCTGTTTTTACAAGGAAATAAAATATGAAAAAAATATCTCTACATCCCATGGCCTTTCCCAACCATTTAAATTTTTCTCTTACAGGTCTAACACTTCTGAAAAACCAATACAACGCCCACCCGGAACAATATATAAAGCTAAACGAACCGTTCACTGGGCACTTATCCGTACGAAAATCCCTATTGTTTTACCTGTTTTTACACGGAAATAAAATGTGAAAAAAATATTTCTACATCCAATGGCCTTTCCCAACCATTTAAATTTTTCTCTTACAGGTCTAACACTTCCGAAAAACCAATACAACGCCCACCCGGAACAATATATAAAGCTAAACGAACCGTTCACTGGGCACTTATCTGTACGGAAATCCCTATTGATTTACCTGTTTTTACAAGGAAATAAAATGTGAAAAAAATATTTCTACATCCCATGGCCTTTCCCAACCATTTAAATTTTTCTCTTACAGGTCTAACACTTCGGAAAAACCAATACAATGCCCTTCTGGAACAATATATAAAGCTAAACGAACCGTTCACTGGGCACTTTTCCGTACGAAAATCCCTATTGATTTACCTGTTTTTACAAGGAAATAAAATGTGAAAAAAATATTTCTACATCCCATGGCCTTTCCCAACCATTTAAATTTTTGTCTTACATGTCTAACACTTCCGAAAAACCAATACAACGCCCACCCGGAACAATATATAAAGCTAAACTAACCGTTCACTGGGTACATACACGTACGAAAATCCCTATTGATTTACCTGTTTTTACAAGGAAATAAAATGTGAAAAAAATATTTCTACATCCCATGGCCTTTCCCAACCATTTAAATTTTTCTCTTAGAGGTCTAACACTTCCGAAAAACCAATACAACGCCCTCCCAGAACAATATATAAAGATAAACGAACAGTTCACTGGGTACTTACACGTACGAAAATCCCTATTGATTTACCTGTTTTTACAAGGAAATAAAATGTGAAAAAAATATTTCTACATCCCATGGCCTTTCCCAACCATTTAAATTTTTCTCTTACAGGTCTAACACTTCCGAAGAACCAATACAACGCCCTCCCAGAACAATATATAAAGATAAACGAACAGTTCACTGGGTACTTACACGTACGAAAATCCCTATTGATTTACCTGTTTTTACAAGGAAATAAAATGTGATAAAAATATTTCTACATCCCATGGCCTTTCCCAACCATTTAAATTTGTTTCTTACAGGTCTAACACTTCCGAAAAACCAATACAACGCCCACCCGGAACAATATATAAAGCTAAACGAACCGTTCACTGGGCACTTATCCGTACGAAAATCCCTATTGATTTACCTGTTTTTACAAGGAAATAAAATGTGAAAAAAATATTTCTACATCCCATGGCCTTTCCCAACCATTTAAATTTTTCTCTTACAGGTCTAACACTTCCGAAAAACCAATACAACGCCCACCCGGAACAATATATAAAGCTAAACGAACCGTTCACTGGGTAGTTACACGTATGAAAATCCCTATTGATTTACCTGTTTTTACAAGGAAATAAAATGTGAAAAAAATATTTCTAAATCCCATGGCCTTTCCCAACCATTTAAATTTTTCTCTTACAGGTCTAACACTTCCGAAAAACCAATACAACGCCCACCCGGAACAATATATAAAGTTAAACGAACCGTTCACTGGGCACTTATCCGTACGAAAATCCCTATTGTTTTACCTGTTTTTACAAGGAAATAAAGTGTGAAAAATATATTTCTACATCCCATGGCCTTTCCCAACCATTTAAATTTTTCTCTTACAGGTCTAACACTTCTGAAAAACCAATACAACGCCCTCCCAGAACAATATATAAAGCTAAACGAACCGTTCACTGGGCACTTTTCCGTACGAAAATCCCTATTGATTTACCTGTTTTTACAAGGAAATAAAATGTGAAAAAAATATTTCTACATCCCATGGCCTTTCCCAACCATTTAAATTTTTGTCTTACATGTCTAACACTTCCGAAAAACCAATACAACGCCCACCCGGAACAATATATAAAGCTAAACTCACCGTTCACTGGGTACATACACGTACGAAAATCCCTATTGATTTACCTGTTTTTACAAGGAAATAAAATGTGAAAAAAATATTTCTACATCCCATGGCCTTTCCCAACCATTTAAATTTTTCTCTTACAGGTCTAACACTTCCGAAAAACCAATACAACGCCCACCCGGAACAATATATAAAGCTAAACGAACCGTTCACTGGGTAGTTACACGTATGAAAATCCCTATTGATTTACCTGTTTTTACAAGGAAATAAAATGTGAAAAAAATATTTCTAAATCCCATGGCCTTTCCCAACCATTTAAATTTTTCTCTTACAGGTCTAACACTTCCGAAAAACCAATACAACGCCCACCCGGAACAATATATAAAGTTAAACGAACCGTTCACTGGGCACTTATCCGTACGAAAATCCCTATTGTTTTACCTGTTTTTACAAGGAAATAAAGTGTGAAAAATATATTTCTACATCCCATGGCCTTTCCCAACCATTTAAATTTTTCTCTTACAGGTCTAACACTTCTGAAAAACCAATACAACGCCCTCCCAGAACAATATATAAAGCTAAACGAACCGTTCACTGGGTACTTACACGTACGAAAATCGCTATTGATTTACCTGTTTTTACAAGGAAATAAAATGTAAAAAAAATATTTCTACATCCCATGGCCTTTCCCAACCATTTAAATTTTTCTCTTACTGGTCTAAGACTTCCGAAAAACCAATACAACGCCCACCCGGAACAATATATAAAGCTAAACGAACCGTTCACTGGGTACTTAGACGTACGAAAATCCCTATTGATTTACCTGTTTTTACAAGGAAATAAAATGTGAAAAAAATATTTCTACATCCCATGGCCTTTCCCAGCCATTTAAATTTTTCTCTTACAGGTCTAACACTTCCGAAGAACCAATACAAGGCCCAACCGGAACAATAAATAAAGCTAAACGAACCGTTCACTGGGTACTTACACGTACGAAAATCCCTATTGATTTACCTGTTTTTACAAGGAAATAAAATGTGAAAAAAATATTTCTACATCCAATGGCCTTTCCCAACCATTTAAATTTGTCTCTTACAGGTCTAACACTTCCGAAAAACCAATACAACGCCCACCCGGAACAATATATAAAGCTAAACGAACCGTTCACTGGGCACTTATCCGTATGAAAATCCCTATTGATTTACCTGATTTTACAAGGAAATAAAATGTGAAAAAAATATTTCTACATCCCATGGCCTTTCCCAACCATTTAAATTTTTCTCTTACAGGTCTAACACTTCCAAAAAACCAATACAACGCCCACCCGGAACAATATATAGAGCTAAACGAACCGTTCACTGGGCACTTACACGTACGAAAATCCCTATTGATTTACCTGTTTTTACAAGGAAATAAAATGTGAAAAAAATATTTCTACATCCCATGGCCTTTCCCAGCCATTTAAATTTTTCTCTTACAGGTATAACACTTCCGAAGAACCAATACAAGGCCCAACCGGAACAATAAATAAAGCTAAACGAACCGTTCACTGGGTACTTACACGTACGAAAATCCCTATTGATTTACCTGTTTTTACAAGGAAATAAAATGTGAAAAAAATATTTCTACATCCAATGGCCTTTCCCAACCATTTAAATTTGTCTCTTACAGGTCTAACACTTCCGAAAAACCAATACAACGCCCACCCGGAACAATATATAAAGCTAAACGAACCGTTCACTGGGCACTTATCCGTATGAAAATCCCTATTGATTTACCTGATTTTACAAGGAAATAAAATGTGAAAAAAATATTTCTACATCCCATGGCCTTTCCCAACCATTTAAATTTTTCTCTTACAGGTCTAACACTTCCAAAAAACCAATACAACGCCCACCCGGAACAATATATAGAGCTAAACGAACCGTTCACTGGGCACTTACACGTACGAAAATCCCTATTGATTTACCTGTTTTTACAAGGAAATAAAATGTGAAAAAAATATTTCTACATCCCATGGCCTTTCCCAACCATTTAAATTTTTCTCTTACAGGTATAACACTTCCGAAGAATCAATACAAGGCCCAACCGGAACAATAAATAAAGCTAAACGAACCGTTCACTGGGTACTTACACGTACGAAAATCCCTATTGATTTACCTGTTTTTACAAGGAAATAAAATGTGAAAAAAATATTTCTACATCCAATGGCCTTTCCCAACCATTTAAATTTGTCTCTTACAGGTCTAACACTTCCGAAAAACCAATACAACGCCCACCCGGAACAATATATAAAGCTAAACGAACCGTTCACTGGGCACTTATCCGTATGAAAATCCCTATTGATTTACCTGATTTTACAAGGAAATAAAATGTGAAAAAAATATTTCTACATCCCATGGCCTTTCCCAACCATTTAAATTTTTCTCTTACAGGTCTAACACTTCCAAAAAACCAATACAACGCCCACCCGGAACAATATATAAAGCTAAACGAACCGTTCACTGGGCACTTATCCGTACGAAAATCCCTATTGTTTTACCTGTTTTTACACGGAAATAAAATATGAAAAAAATATCTCTACATCCCATGGCCTTTCCCAACCATTTAAATTTTTCTCTTACAGGTCTAACACTTCTGAAAAACCAATACAACGCCCACCCGGAACAATATATAAAGGTAAACGAACCGTTCACTGGGCACTTATCCGTACGAAAATCCCTATTGTTTTACCTGTTTTTACACGGAAATAAAATGTGAAAAAAATATTTCTACATCCAATGGCCTTTCCCAACCATTTAAATTTTTCTCTTACAGGTCTAACACTTCCGAAAAACCAATACAACGCCCACCCGGAACAATATATAAAGCTAAACGAACCGTTCACTGGGCACTTATCTGTACGGAAATCCCTATTGATTTACCTGTTTTTACAAGGAAATAAAATGTGAAAAAAATATTTCTACATCCCATGGCCTATCCCAACCATTTAAATTTTTCTCTTACAGGTCTAACACTTCCGAAAAACCAATACAACGCCCACCCGGAACAATATATAAAGCTAAACGAACCGTTCACTGGGTAGTTACACGTATGAAAATCCCTATTGATTTACCTGTTTTTACAAGGAAATAAAATGTAAAAAATATATTTCTACATCCCATGGCCTTTCCCAACCATTTAAATTTTTCTCTTACTGGTCTAAGACTTCCGAAAAACCAATACAACGCCCACCCGGAACAATATATAAAGCTAAACGAACCGTTCACTGGGTACTTAGACGTACGAAAATCCCTATTGATTTACCTGTTTTTACAAGGAAATAAAATGTGAAAAAAATATTTCTACATCCCATGGCCTTTCCCAGCCATTTAAATTTTTCTCTTACAGGTCTAACACTTCCGAAGAACCAATACAAGGCCCAACCGGAACAATAAACAAAGCTAAACGAACCGTTCACTGGGTACTTACACGTACGAAAATCCCTATTGATTTACCTGTTTTTACAAGGAAATAAAATGTGAAAAAAATATTTCTACATCCAATGGCCTTTCCCAACCATTTAAATTTGTCTCTTACAGGTCTAACACTTCCGAAAAACCAATACAACGCCCACCCGGAACAATATATAAAGCTAAACGAACCGTTCACTGGGCACTTATCCGTATGAAAATCCCTATTGATTTACCTGATTTTACAAGGAAATAAAATGTGAAAAAAATATTTCTACATCCCATGGCCTTTCCCAACCATTTAAATTTTTCTCTTACAGGTCTAACACTTCCAAAAAACCAATACAACGCCCACCCGGAACAATATATAAAGCTAAACGAACCGTTCACTGGGCACTTACACGTACGAAAATCCCTATTGATTTACCTGTTTTTACAAGGAAATAAAATGTGAAAAAAATATTTCTACATCCCATGGCCTTTCCCAACCATTTAAATTTTTCTCTTACAGGTCTAACACTTCCGAAGAACCAATACAAGGCCCAACCGGAACAATAAATAATGCTAAACGAACCGTTCACTGGGTACTTACACGTACGAAAATCCCTATTGATTTACCTGTTTTTACAAGGAAATAAAATGTGAAAAAAATATTTCTACATCCAATGGCCTTTCCCAACCATTTAAATTTGTCTCTTACAGGTCTAACACTTCCGAAAAACCAATACAACGCCCACCCGGAACAATATATAAAGCTAAACGAACCGTTCACTGGGCACTTATCCGTATGAAAATCCCTATTGATTTACCTGATTTTACAAGGAAATAAAATGTGAAAAAAATATTTCTACATCCCATGGCCTTTCCCAACCATTTAAATTTTTCTCTTACAGGTCTAACACTTCCAAAAAACCAATACAACGCCCACCCGGAACAATATATAAAGCTAAACGAACCGTTCACTGGGCACTTACACGTACGAAAATCCCTATTGATTTACCTGTTTTTACAAGGAAATAAAATGTGAAAAAAATATTTCTACATCCCATGGCCTTTCCCAACCATTTAAATTTTTCTCTTACAGGTCTAACACTTCCGAAGAACCAATACAAGGCCCAACCGGAACAATAAATAATGCTAAACGAACCGTTCACTGGGTACTTACACGTACGAAAATCCCTATTGATTTACCTGTTTTTACAAGGAAATAAAATGTGAAAAAAATATTTCTACATCCAATGGCCTTTCCCAACCATTTAAATTTGTCTCTTACAGGTCTAACACTTCCGAAAAACCAATACAACGCCCACCCGGAACAATATATAAAGCTAAACGAACCGTTCACTGGGCACTTATCCGTATGAAAATCCCTATTGATTTACCTGATTTTACAAGGAAATAAAATGTGAAAAAAATATTTCTACATCCCATGGCCTTTCCCAACCATTTAAATTTTTCTCTTACAGGTCTAACACTTCCAAAAAACCAATACAACGCCCACCCGGAACAATATATAAAGCTAAACGAACCGTTCACTGGGCACTTATCCGTACGAAAATCCCTATTGTTTTACCTGTTTTTACACGGAAATAAAATATGAAAAAAATATCTCTACATCCCATGGCCTTTCCCAACCATTTAAATTTTTCTCTTACAGGTCTAACACTTCTGAAAAACCAATACAACGCCCACCCGGAACAATATATAAAGGTAAACGAACCGTTCACTGGGCACTTATCCGTACGAAAATCCCTATTGTTTTACCTGTTTTTACACGGAAATAAAATGTGAAAAAAATATTTCTACATCCAATGGCCTTTCCCAACCATTTAAATTTTTCTCTTACAGGTCTAACACTTCCGAAAAACCAATACAACGCCCACCCGGAACAATATATAAAGCTAAACGAACCGTTCACTGGGCACTTATCTGTACGGAAATCCCTATTGATTTACCTGTTTTTACAAGGAAATAAAATGTGAAAAAAATATTTCTACATCCCATGGCCTATCCCAACCATTTAAATTTTTCTCTTACAGGTCTAACACTTCCGAAAAACCAATACAACGCCCACCCGGAACAATATATAAAGCTAAACGAACCGTTCACTGGGTAGTTACACGTATGAAAATCCCTATTGATTTACCTGTTTTTACAAGGAAATAAAATGTGAAAAAAATATTTCTACATCCCATGGCCTTTCCCAACCATTTAAATTTTTCTCTTACAGGTCTAACACTTCCGAAAAACCAATACAACGCCCACCCGGAACAATATATAAAGTTAAACGAACCGTTCACTGGGCAGTTATCCGTACGAAAATCCCTATTGTTTTACCTGTTTTTACAAGGAAATAAAGTGTGAAAAATATATTTCTACATCCCATGGCCTTTCCCAACCATTTAAATTTTTCTCTTACAGGTCTAACACTTCTGAAAAACCAATACAACGCCCTCCCAGAACAATATATAAAGCTAAACGAACCGTTCACTGGGTACTTACACGTACGAAAATCGCTATTGATTTACCTGTTTTTACAAGGAAATAAAATGTAAAAAAAATATTTCTACATCCCATGGCCTTTCCCAACCATTTAAATTTTTCTCTTACTGGGCTAAGACTTCCGAAAAACCAATACAACGCCCACCCGGAACAATATATAAAGCTAAACGAACCGTTCACTGGGTACTTAGACGTACGAAAATCCCTATTGATTTACCTGTTTTTACAAGGAAATAAAATGTGAAAAAAATATTTCTACATCCCATGGCCTTTCCCAGCCATTTAAATTTTTCTCTTACAGGTCTAACACTTCCGAAGAACCAATACAAGGCCCAACCGGAACAATAAATAAAGCTAAACGAACCGTTCACTGGGCACTTATCCGTACGAAAATCCCTATTGATTTACCTGTTTTTACAAGGAAATAAAATGTGAAAAAAATATTTCTACATCCCATGGCCTTTCCCAACCATTTAAATTTTTCTCTTACAGGTCTAACACTTCCGAAAAACCAATACAACGCCCACCCGGAACAATATATAAAGCTAAACGAACCGTTCACTGGGTAGTTACACGTATGAAAATCCCTATTGATTTACCTGTTTTTACAAGGAAATAAAATGTGAAAAAAATATTTCTAAATCCCATGGCCTTTACCAACCATTTAAATTTTTCTCTTACAGGTCTAACACTTCCGAAAAACCAATACAACGCCCACCCGGAACAATATATAAAGTTAAACGAACCGTTCACTGGGCACTTATCCGTACGAAAATCCCTATTGTTTTACCTGTTTTTACAAGGAAATAAAGTGTGAAAAATATATTTCTACATCCCATGGCCTTTCCCAACCATTTAAATTTTTCTCTTACAGGTCTAACACTTCTGAAAAACCAATACAACGCCCTCCCAGAACAATATATAAAGCTAAACGAACCGTTCACTGGGTACTTACACGTACGAAAATCGCTATTGATTTACCTGTTTTTACAAGGAAATAAAATGTAAAAAAAATATTTCTACATCCCATGGCCTTTCCCAACCATTAAAATTTTTCTCTTACTGGTCTAAGACTTCCGAAAAACCAATACAACGCCCACCCGGAACAATATATAAAGCTAAACGAACCGTTCACTGGGTACTTAGACGTACGAAAATCCCTATTGATTTACCTGTTTTTACAAGGAAATAAAATGTGAAAAAAATATTTCTACATCCCATGGCCTTTCCCAGCCATTTAAATTTTTCTCTTACAGGTCTAACACTTCCGAAGAACCAATACAAGGCCCAACCGGAACAATAAATAAAGCTAAACGAACCGTTCACTGGGTACTTACACGTACGAAAATCCCTATTGATTTACCTGTTTTTACAAGGAAATAAAATGTGAAAAAAATATTTCTACATCCAATGGCCTTTCCCAACCATTTAAATTTGTCTCTTACAGGTCTAACACTTCCGAAAAACCAATACAACGCCCACCCGGAACAATATATAAAGCTAAACGAACCGTTCACTGGGCACTTATCCGTATGAAAATCCCTATTGATTTACCTGATTTTACAAGGAAATAAAATGTGAAAAAAATATTTCTACATCCCATGGCCTTTCCCAACCATTTAAATTTTTCTCTTACAGGTCTAACACTTCCAAAAAACCAATACAATGCCCACCCGGAACAATATATAAAGCTAAACGAACCGTTCACTGGGCACTTACACGTACGAAAATCCCTATTGATTTACCTGTTTTTACAAGGAAATAAAATGTGAAAAAAATATTTCTACATCCCATGGCCTTTCCCAACCATTTAAATTTTTCTCTTACAGGTATAACACTTCCGAAGAACCAATACAAGGCCCAACCGGAACAATAAATAAAGCTAAACGAACCGTTCACTGGGTACTTACACGTACGAAAATCCCTATTGATTTACCTGTTTTTACAAGGAAATAAAATGTGAAAAAAATATTTCTACATCCAATGGCCTTTCCCAACCATTTAAATTTGTCTCTTACAGGTCTAACACATCCGAAAAACCAATACAACGCCCACCCGGAACAATATATAAAGCTAAACGAACCGTTCACTGGGCACTTATCCGTATGAAAATCCCTATTGATTTACCTGATTTTACAAGGAAATAAAATGTGAAAAAAATATTTCTACATCCCATGGCCTTTCCCAACCATTTAAATTTTTCTCTTACAGGTCTAACACTTCCAAAAAACCAATACAACGCCCACCCGGAACAATATATAAAGCTAAACGAACCGTTCACTGGGCACTTATCCGTACGAAAATCCCTATTGTTTTACCTGTTTTTACACGGAAATAAAATGTGAAAAAAATATTTCTACATCCAATGGCCTTTCCCAACCATTTAAATTTTTCTCTTACAGGTCTAACACTTCCGAAAAACCAATACAATGCCCACCCGGAACAATATATAAAGCTAAACGAACCGTTCACTGGGCACTTATCTGTACGGAAATCCCTATTGATTTACCTGTTTTTACAAGGAAATAAAATGTGAAAAAAATATTTCTACATCCCATGGCCTATCCCAACCATTTAAATTTTTCTCTTACAGGTCTAACACTTCCGAAAAACCAATACAACGCCCACCCGGAACAATATATAAAGCTAAACGAACCGTTCACTGGGTAGTTACACGTATGAAAATCCCTATTGATTTACCTGTTTTTACAAGGAAATAAAATGTGAAAAAAATATTTCTAAATCCCATGGCCTTTCCCAACCATTTAAATTTTTCTCTTACAGGTCTAACACTTCCGAAAAACCAATACAACGCCCACCCGGAACAATATATAAAGTTAAACGAACCGTTCACTGGGCACTTATCCGTACGAAAATCCCTATTGTTTTACCTGTTTTTACAAGGAAATAAAGTGTGAAAAATATATTTCTACATCCCATGGCCTTTCCCAACCATTTAAATTTTTCTCTTACAGGTCTAACACTTCTGAAAAACCAATACAACGCCCTCCCAGAACAATATATAAAGCTAAACGAACCGTTCACTGGGTACTTACACGTACGAAAATCGCTATTGATTTACCTGTTTTTACAAGGAAATAAAATGTAAAAAAAATATTTCTACATCCCATGGCCTTTCCCAACCATTTAAATTTTTCTCTTACTGGTCTAAGACTTCCGAAAAACCAATACAACGCCCACCCGGAACAATATATAAAGCTAAACGAACCGTTCACTGGGTACTTAGACGTACGAAAATCCCTATTGAATACCTGTTTTTACAAGGAAATAAAATGTGAAAAAAATATTTCTACATCCCATGGCCTTTCCCAGCCATTTAAATTTTTCTCTTACAGGTCTAACACTTCCGAAGAACCAATACAAGGCCCAACCGGAACAATAAATAAAGCTAAACGAACCGTTCACTGGGTACTTACACGTACGAAAATCCCTATTGATTTACCTGTTTTTACAAGGAAATAAAATGTGAAAAAAATATTTCTACATCCAATGGCCTTTCCCAACCATTTAAATTTGTCTCTTACAGGTCTAACACTTCTGAAAAACCAATACAACGCCCACCCGGAACAATATATAAAGCTAAACGAACCGTTCACTGGGCACTTATCCGTATGAAAATCCCTATTGATTTACCTGATTTTACAAGGAAATAAAATGTGAAAAAAATATTTCTACATCCCATGGCCTTTCCCAACCATTTAAATTTTTCTCTTACAGGTCTAACACTTCCAAAAAACCAATACAACGCCCACCCGGAACAATATATAAAGCTAAACGAACCGTTCACTGGGCACTTACACGTACGAAAATCCCTATTGATTTACCTGTTTTTACAAGGAAATAAAATGTGAAAAAAATATTTCTACATCCCATGGCCTTTCCCAACCATTTAAATTTTTCTCTTACAGGTCTAACACTTCCGAAGAACCAATACAAGGCCCAACCGGAACAATAAATAATGCTAAACGAACCGTTCACTGGGTACTTACACGTACGAAAATCCCTATTGATTTACCTGTTTTTACAAGGAAATAAAATGTGAAAAAAATATTTCTACATCCAATGGCCTTTCCCAACCATTTAAATTTGTCTCTTACAGGTCTAACACTTCCGAAAAACCAATACAACGCCCACCCGGAACAATATATAAAGCTAAACGAACCGTTCACTGGGCACTTATCCGTATGAAAATCCCTATTGATTTACCTGATTTTACAAGGAAATAAAATGTGAAAAAAATATTTCTACATCCCATGGCCTTTCCCAACCATTTAAATTTTTCTCTTACAGGTCTAACACTTCCAAAAAACCAATACAACGCCCACCCGGAACAATATATAAAGCTAAACGAACCGTTCACTGGGCACTTATCCGTACGAAAATCCCTATTGTTTTACCTGTTTTTACACGGAAATAAAATATGAAAAAAATATCTCTACATCCCATGGCCTTTCCCAACCATTTAAATTTTTCTCTTACAGGTCTAACACTTCTGAAAAACCAATACAACGCCCACCCGGAACAATATATAAAGGTAAACGAACCGTTCACTGGGCACTTATCCGTACGAAAATCCCTATTGTTTTACCTGTTTTTACACGGAAATAAAATGTGAAAAAAATATTTCTACATCCAATGGCCTTTCCCAACCATTAAAATTTTTCTCTTACAGGTCTAACACTTCCGAAAAACCAATACAACGCCCACCCGGAACAATATATAAAGCTAAACGAACCGTTCACTGGGCACTTATCTGTACGGAAATCCCTATTGATTTACCTGTTTTTACAAGGAAATAAAATGTGAAAAAAATATTTCTACATCCCATGGCCTATCCCAACCATTTAAATTTTTCTCTTACAGGTCTAACACTTCCGAAAAACCAATACAACGCCCACCCGGAACAATATATAAAGCTAAACGAACCGTTCACTGGGTAGTTACACGTATGAAAATCCCTATTGATTTACCTGTTTTTACAAGGAAATAAAATGTGAAAAAAATATTTCTAAATCCCATGGCCTTTCCCAACCATTTAAATTTTTCTCTTACAGGTCTAACACTTCCGAAAAACCAATACAACGCCCACCCGGAACAATATATAAAGTTAAACGAACCGTTCACTGGGCACTTATCCGTACGAAAATCCCTATTGTTTTACCTGTTTTTACAAGGAAATAAAGTGTGAAAAATATATTTCTACATCCCATGGCCTTTCCCAACCATTTAAATTTTTCTCTTACAGGTCTAACACTTCTGAAAAACCAATACAACGCCCTCCCAGAACAATATATAAAGCTAAACGAACCGTTCACTGGGTACTTACACGTACGAAAATCGCTATTGATTTACCTGTTTTTACAAGGAAATAAAATGTAAAAAAAATATTTCTACATCCCATGGCCTTTCCCAACCATTTAAATTTTTCTCTTACTGGGCTTAGACTTCCGAAAAACCAATACAACGCCCACCCGGAACAATATATAAAGCTAAACGAACCGTTCACTGGGTACTTAGACGTACGAAAATCCCTATTGATTTACCTGTTTTTACAAGGAAATAAAATGTGAAAAAAATATTTCTACATCCCATGGCCTTTCCCAGCCATTTAAATTTTTCTCTTACAGGTCTAACACTTCCGAAGAACCAATACAAGGCCCAACCGGAACAATAAATAAAGCTAAACGAACCGTTCACTGGGTACTTACACGTACGAGAATCCCTATTGATTTACCTGTTTTTACAAGGAAATAAAATGTGAAAAAAATATTTCTACATCCAATGGCCTTTCCCAACCATTTAAATTTGTCTCTTACAGGTCTAACACTTCTGAAAAACCAATACAACGCCCACCCGGAACAATATATAAAGCTAAACGAACCGTTCACTGGGCACTTATCCGTATGAAAATCCCTATTGATTTACCTGATTTTACAAGGAAATAAAATGTGAAAAAAATATTTCTACATCCCATGGCCTTTCCCAACCATTTAAATTTTTCTCTTACAGGTCTAACACTTCCAAAAAACCAATACAACGCCCACCCGGAACAATATATAAAGCTAAACGAACCGTTCACTGGGCACTTATCCGTACGAAAATCCCTATTGTTTTACCTGTTTTTACACGGAAATAAAATGTGAAAAAAATATTTCTACATCCAATGGCCTTTCCCAACCATTTAAATTTTTCTCTTACAGGTCTAACACTTCCGAAAAACCAATACAACGCCCACCCGGAACAATATATAAAGCTAAACGAACCGTTCACTGGGCACTTATCTGTACGGAAATCCCTATTGATTTACCTGTTTTTACAAGGAAATAAAATGTGAAAAAAATATTTCTACATCCCATGGCCTATCCCAACCATTTAAATTTTTCTCTTACAGGTCTAACACTTCCGAAAAACCAATACAACGCCCACCCGGAACAATATATAAAGCTAAACGAACCGTTCACTGGGTAGTTACACGTATGAAAATCCCTATTGATTTACCTGTTTTTACAAGGAAATAAAATGTGAAAAAAATATTTCTACATCCCATGGCCTTTCCCAACCATTTAAATTTTTCTCTTACAGGTCTAACACTTCCGAAAAACCAATACAACGCCCACCCGGGACAATATATAAAGTTAAACGAACCGTTCACTGGGCACTTATCCGTACGAAAATCCCTATTGTTTTACCTGTTTTTACAAGGAAATAAAGTGTGAAAAATATATTTCTACATCCCATGGCCTTTCCCAACCATTTAAATTTTTCTCTTACAGGTCTAACACTTCTGAAAAACCAATACAACGCCCTCCCAGAACAATATATAAAGCTAAACGAACCGTTCACTGGGTACTTACACGTACGAAAATCCCTATTGATTTACCTGATTTTACAAGGAAATATAATGTAAAAAAAATATTTCTACATCCCATGGCCTTTCCCAACCATTTAAATTTTTCTCTTACTGGTCTAAGACTTCCGAAAAACCAATACAACGCCCACCCGGAACAATATATAAAGCTAAACGAACCGTTCACTGGGTACTTAGACGTACGAAAATCCCTATTGATTTACCTGTTTTTACAAGGAAATAAAATGTGAAAAAAATATTTCTACATCCCATGGCCTTTCCCAGCCATTTAAATTTTTCTCTTACAGGTCTAACAGTTCCGAAGAACCAATACAAGGCCCAACCGGAACAATAAATAAAGCTAAACGAACCGTTCACTGGGTACATACACGTACGAAAATCCCTATTGGTTTACCTGTTTTTACAAGGAAATAAAATGTGAAAAAAATATTTCTACATCCAATGGCCTTTCCCAACCATTTAAATTTGTCTCTTACAGGTCTAACACTTCTGAAAAACCAATACAACGCCCACCCGGAACAATATATAAAGCTAAACGAACCGTTCACTGGGCACTTATCCGTATGAAAATCCCTATTGATTTACCTGATTTTACAAGGAAATAAAATGTGAAAAAAATATTTCTACATCCCATGGCCTTTCCCAACCATTTAAATTTTTCTCTTACAGGTCTAACACTTCCGAAAAACCTATACAACGCCCACCCGGAACAATATATAAAGCTAAACGAACCGTTCACTGGGTACTTATGCGTACGAAAATCCCTATTGATTTACCTGTTTTTACAAGGAAATAAAATATGAAAAAAATATCTCTACATCCCATGGCCTTTCCCAACCATTTAAATTTTTCTCTTACAGGTCTAACACTTCTGAAAAACCAATACAACGCCCACCCGGAACAATATATAAAGCTAAACGAACCGTTCACTGGGCACTTATCCGTACGAAAATCCCTATTGTTTTACCTGTTTTTACACGGAAATAAAATGTGAAAAAAATATTTCTACATCCAATGGCCTTTCCCAACCATTTAAATTTTTCTCTTACAGGTCAAACACTTCCGAAAAACCAATACAACGCCCACCCGGAACAATATATAAAGCTAAACGAACCGTTCACTGGGCACTTATCTGTACGGAAATCCCTATTGATTTACCTGTTTTTACAAGGAAATAAAATGTGAAAAAAAATTTTCTAAATCCCATGGCCTTTCCCAACCATTTAAATTTTTCTCTGCCAGGTCTAACACTTCCGAAAAACCAATACAACGCCCACCCGGAACAATATATAAAGCTAAACGAACCGTTCACTGGGCACTTATCCGTACGAAAATCCCTATTGTTTAACCTGTTTTTACAAGGAAATAAAGTGTGAAAAAAATATTTCTACATCCCATGGCCTTTCCCAACCATTTAAATTTTTCTCTTACAGGTCTAACACTTCTGAAAAACCAATACAACGCCCACCCGGAACAATATATAAAGCTAAACGAACCGTTCACTGGGTACTTATGCGTACGAAAATCCCTATTGATTTACCTGTTTTAACAAGGAAATAAAATGTGAAAAAAATATTTCTACATCCCATGGCCTTTCCCAACCATTTAAATTTTTCTCTTACAGGTCTAACACTTCTGAAAAACCAATACAACGCCCACCCGGAACAATATATAAAGCTAAACGAACCGTTCACTGGGCACTTATCCGTATGAAAATCCCTATTGTTTTACCTGTTTTTACAAGGAAATAAAATGTGAAAAAAATATTTCTACATCCCATGGCCTTTCCCAACCATTTAAATTTTTCTCTTACAGGTCTAACACTTCCGAAAAACCAATACAACACCCACCTGGAACAATATATAAAGCTAAACGAACCGTTCAATGGGCACTTATCCTTACGATAATCCCTATTGATTTACCTGTTTTACAAGGAAATAAAATGTGAAAAAAAATTTTCTAAATCCCATGGCCTTTCCCAACCATTTAAATTTTTCTCTGCCAGGTCTAACACTTCCGAAAAACCAATACAACGCCCACCCGGAACAATATATAAAGCTAAACGAACCGTTCACTGGGCACTTATCCGTACGAAAATCCCTATTGTTTTACCTGTTTTTACAAGGAAATAAAGTGTGAAAAAAATATTTCTACATCCCATGGCCTTTCCCAACCATTTAAATTTTTCTCTTACAGGTCTAACACTTCTGAAAAACCAATACAACGCCCTCCCAGAACAATATATAAAGCTAAACGAACCGTTCACTGGGTACTTACACGTACGAAAATCCCTATTGATTTACCTGTTTTTACAAGGAAATAAAATGTGAAAAAAATATTTCTACATCCCATGGCCTTTCCCAGCCATTTAAATTTTTCTCTTACAGGTCTAACACTTCCGAAAAACCAATACAACGCCCTCCAGGAACAATATATAAAGCTAAACGAACCGTTCACTGGGCACTTATCCGTACGAAAATCCCTATTGTTTAACCTGTTTTTACAAGGAAATAAAGTGTGAAAAAAATATTTCTACATCCCATGGCCTTTCCCAACCATTTAAATTTTTCTCTTACAGGTCTAACACTTCCGAAAAACCAATACAACGCCCACCCGGAACAATATATAAAGCTAAACGAACCGTTCACTGGGTACTTATGCGTACGAAAATCCCTATTGATTTACCTGTTTTAACAAGGAAATAAAATGTGAAAAAAATATTTCTACATCCCATGGCCTTTCCCAACCATTTAAATTTTTCTCTTACAGGTCTAACACTTCTGAAAAACCAATACAACGCCCACCCGGAACAATATATAAAGCTAAACGAACCGTTCACTGGGCACTTATCCGTATGAAAATCCCTATTGTTTTACCTGTTTTTACAAGGAAATAAAATGTGAAAAAAATATTTCTACATCCCATGGCCTTTCCCAACCATTTAAATTTTTCTCTTACAGGTCTAACAATTCTGAAAAACCAATACAACACCCACCTGGAACAATATATAAAGCTAAACGAACCGTTCAATGGGCACTTATCCTTACGAAAATCCCTATTGATTTACCTGTTTTTACAAGGAAATAAAATGTGAAAAAAATATTTCTACATCACATGGCCTTTCCCAACCATTTAAATTTTTCTCTTACAGGTCTAACACTTCCGAAAAACCAATACAACGCCCACCCGAAACAATATATAAAGCTAAACGAACCGTTCACTGGGCACTTATCTGTACGGAAATCCCTATTGATTTACCTGTTTTTACAAGGAAATAAAATGTGAAAAAAATATTTCTACATCCCATGGCCTTTCCCAACCATTTAAATTTTTCTCTTACAGGTCTAACACTTCCGAAAAACCAATACAACGCCCACCCGGAACAATATATAAAGCTAAACGAACCGTTCACTGGGCACTTATCCGTACGAAAGTCCCTATTGTTTAACCTGTTTTTACAAGGAAATAAAGTGTGAAAAAAATATTTCTACATCCCATGGCCTTTCCCAACCATTTAAATTTTTCTCTTACAGGTCTAACACTTCCGAAAAACCAATACAACGCCCTCCCAGAAAAATATATAAAGCTAAACTCTCCGTTCACTGGGTACTTACACGTACGAAAATCCCTATTGTTTTACCTGTTTTTACAAGGAAATAAAATGTGAAAAAAATATTTCCACATCCCATGGCCTTTCCCAACCATTTAAATTTGTCTCTTACAGGTCTAACACTTCCGAAAAACCAATACAACGCCCACCCGGAACAATATATAAAGCTAAACGAACCGTTCACTGGGCACTTATCCGTATGAAAATCCCTCTTGATTTACCTGATTTTACAAGGAAATAAAATGGGGAAAAAATATTTCTACATCCCATGGCCTTTTCCAACCATTTAAATTTTTCTCTTACAGGTCTAACACTTCCGAAAAACCAATACAACGCCCACCCGGAACAATATATAAAGCTAAACGAACCGTTCACTGGGCACTTATCCGTACGAAAATCCCTATTGATTTACCTGTTTTTACAAGGAAATAAAATGTGAAAAAAATATTTCTACATCCCATGGTCTTTCCCAACAATTTAAATTTTTCTCTTACAGGTCTAACACTTCCGAAAAACCAATACAACGCCCACCCGGAACAATATATAAAGCTAAACGAACCGTTCACTGGGTACTTATGCGTACGAAAATCCCTATTGATTTACCTGTTTTAACAAGGAAATAAAATGTTAAAAATATATTTCTACATCCCATGGCCTTTCCCAACCATTTAAATTTTTCTCTTACAGGTCTAACACTTCTGAAAAACCAATACAACGCCCACCCGGAACAATATATAAAGCTAAACGAACCGTTCACTGGGCACTTATCCGTACGAAAATCCCTATTGTTTTACCTGTTTTTACAAGGAAATAAAATGTGAAAAAAATATTTCTACATCCCATGGCCTTTCCCAACCATTTAAATTTTTCTCTTACAGGTCTAACACTTCCAAAAAACCAATACAACGCCCACCCGGAACAATATATAAAGCTAAACGAACCGTTCACTGGGCACTTATCCGTACGAAAATCCCTATTGTTTAACCTGTTTTTACAAGGAAATAAAATGTGAAAAAAATATTTCTAAATCCCATGGCCTTTCCCAACCATTTAAATTTTTCTCATACAGGTCTAACACTTCCAAAAAACGAATACAACGCCCACCCGGAACAATATATAAAGCTAAACGAACCGTTCACTGGGTAGTTACACGTACGAAAATCCCTATTGAATTACCTGTTTTTACAAGGAAATAAAATGTGAAAAAAATATTTCTAAATCCCATGGCCTTTCCCAACCATTTAAATTTTTCTCATACAGGTCTAACACTTCCGAAAAACCAATACAATGCCCACCCGGAACAATATATAAAGCTAAACGAACCGTTCACTGGGCACTTATCCGTACAAAAATCCCTATTGATTTACCTGTTTTTACAAGGAAATAAAATGTGAAAAAAATATTTCTACATCCCATGGTCTTTCCCAACAATTTAAATTTTTCTCTTACAGGTCTAACACTTCCGAAAAACCTATACAACGCCCACCCGGAACAATATATAAAGCTAAACGAACCGTTCACTGGGCACTTATCCGTACGAAAATCCCTATTGTTTTACCAGTTTTTACAAGGAAATAAAGTGTGAAAAAAATATTTCTACATCCCATGGCCATTCCCAACCATTTAAATTTTTCTCTTACAGGTCTAACACTTCTGAAAAACCAATACAACGCCCTCCCAGAACAATATATAAAGCTAAACGAACCGTTCACTGGGTACTTACACGTACGAAAATCCCTATTGATTTACCTGTTTTTACAAGGAAATAAAATGTGAAAAAAATATTTCTACATCCCATGGCCTTTCCCAGCCATTTAAATTATTCTCTTACAGGTCTAACACTTCCGAAAAACCAATACAACGCCCTCCCGGAACAATATATAAAGCTAAACGAACCGTTCACTGGGCACTTATCCGTACGAAAATCCCTATTGTTTAACCTGTTTTTACAAGGAAATAAAGTGTGAAAAAAATATTTCTACATCCCATGGCCTTTCCCAACCATTTAATTTTTTCTCTTACAGGTCTAACACTTCCGAAAAACCAATACAACGCCCACCCGGAACAATATATAAAGCTAAACGAACGGTTCACTGGGTACTTATGCGTACGAAAATCCCTATTGATTTACCTGTTTTAACAAGGAAATAAAATGTGAAAAAAATATTTCTACATCCCATGGCCTTTCCCAACCATTTAAATTTTTCTCTTACAGGTCTAACACTTCTGAAAAACCAATACAACGCCCACCCGGAACAATATATAAAGCTAAACGAACCGTTCACTGGGCACTTATCCGTATGAAAATCCCTATTGTTTTACCTGTTTTTACAAGGAAATAAAATGTGAAAAAAATATTTCTACATCCCATGGCCGATCCCAACCATTTAAATTTTTCTCTTACAGGTCTAACACTTCCGAAAAACCAATACAACACCCACCTGGAACAATATATAAAGCTAAACGAACCGTTCAATGGGCACTTATCCTTACGAAAATCCCTATTGATTTACCTGTTTTTACAAGGAAATAAAATGTGAAAAAATATTTCTACATCCCTTGGCCTTTCCCAACCATTTAAATTTTTCTCTTACAGGTCTAACACTTCTGAAAAACCAATACAACGCCCACCCGGAACAATATATAAAGCTAAACGAACCGTTCACTGGGCACTTATCCGTATGAAAATCCCTATTGTTTTACCTGTTTTTACAAGGAAATAAAATGTGAAAAAAATATTTCTACATTCCATGGCCTATCCCAACCATTTAAATTTTTCTCTTACAGGTCTAACACTTCCGAAAAACCAATACAACACCCACCTGGAACAATATATAAAGCTAAACGAACCGTTCAATGGGCACTTATCCTTACGAAAATCCCTATTGATTTACCTGTTTTTACAAGGAAATAAAATGTGAAAAAAATATTTCTACATCCCATGGCCTTTCCCAACCATTTAAATTTTTCTCTTACAGGTCTAACACTTCCGAAAAACCAATACAACGCCCACCCGAAACAATATATAAAGCTAAACGAACCGTTCACTGGGCACTTATCTGTACGGAAATCCCTATTGATTTACCTGTTTTTACAAGGAAATAAAATGTGAAAAAAATATTTCTACATCCCATGGCCTTTCCCAACCATTTAAATTTTTCTCTTACAGGTCTAACACTTCCGAAAAACCAATACAACGCCCACCCGGAACAATATATAAAGCTAAACGAACCGTTCACTGGGCACTTATCCGTACGAAAGTCCCTATTGTTTAACCTGTTTTTACAAGGAAATAAAGTGTGAAAAAAATATTTCTACATCCCATGGCCTTTCCCAACCATTTAAATTTTTCTCTTACAGGTCTAACACTTCCGAAAAACCAATACAACGCCCTCCCAGAACAATGTATAAAGCTAAACTCTCCGTTCACTGGGTATTTACACGTACGAAAATCCCTATTGTTTTACCTGTTTTTACAAGGAAATAAAATGTGAAAAAAATATTTCCACATCCCATGGCCTTTCCCAACCATTTAAATTTTTCTCTTACAGGTCTAACACTTCCAAAAAACCAATACAACACCCACCTGGAACAATATATAAAGCTAAACGAACCGTTCAATGGGCACTTATCCTTACGAAAATCCCTATTGATTTACCTGTTTTTACAAGGAAATAAAATGTGAAAAAAATATTTCTAAATCCCATGGCCTTTCCCAACCATTTAAATTTTTCTCTTACAGGTCTAACACTTCCGAAAAACCAATACAACGCCCACCCGGAACAATATATAAAGCTAAACGAACCGTTCACTGGGAACTTATCTGTACGGAAATCCCTATTGATTTACCTGTTTTTACAAGGAAATAAAATGTGAAAAAAGTATTTCTACATCCCATGGCCTTTCCCAACCATTTAAATTTTTCTCTTACAGGTCTAACACTTCCGAAAAACCAATACAACGTCCACCCGGAACAATATATAAAGCTAAACGAACCGTTCACTGGGTAGTTACACTTACGAAAATCCCTATTGAATTACCTGTTTTTACAAGGAAATAAAATGTGAAAAAAATATTTCTAAATCCCATGGCCTTTCCCAACCATTTAAATTTTTCTCTTACAGGTCTAACACTTCCGAAAAACCAATACAACGCCCACCCGGAACAATATATAAAGCTAAACGAACCGTTCACTGGGTAGTTACACGTACGAAAATCCCTATTGATTTACCTGTTTTTACAAGGAAATAAAATGTGAAAAAAAAATTTCTAAATCCCATGGCCTTTCCCAACCATTTAAATTTTTCTCATACAGGTCTAACACTTCCGAAAAACCAATACAATGCCCACCCGGAACAATATATAAAGCTAAACGAACCGTTCACTGGGCACTTATCCGTACGAAAATCCCTATTGATTTACCTGTTTTTACAAGGAAATAAAATGTGAAAAAAATATTTCTACATCCCATGGCCTTTCCCAGCCATTTAAATTTTTCTCTTACAGGTCTAACACTTCCGAAGAACCAATACAACGCCCAACCGGAACAATAAATAAAGCTAAACGAACCGTTCACTGGGTACTTATCCGTACGAAAATCCCTATTGATTTACCTGTTTTTACAAGGAAATAAAATGTGAAAAAAATATTTCTACATCCCATGGCCTTTCCCAGCCATTTAAATTTTACTCTTACAGGTCTAACACTTCCGAAAAACCAATACAACGCCCTCCCGGAACAATATATAAAGATAAACGAACAGTTCACTGGGTACTTACACGTACGAAAATCCCTATTGATTTACCTGTTTTTACAAGGAAATAAAATGTGAAAAAAATATTTCTACATCCAATGGCCTTTCCCAACCGTTTAAATTTGTCTCTTACAGGTCTAACACTTCCGAAAAACCAATACAACGCCCACCCGGAACAATATATAAAGCTAAACGAACCGTTCACTGGGTAGTTACACGTACGAAAATCCCTATTGATTTACCTGTTTTTACAAGGAAATAAAATGTGAAAAAAATATTTCTAAATCCCATGGCCTTTCCCAACCATTTAAATTTGTCTCTTACAGGTCTAACACTTCTGAAAAACCAATACAACGCCCACCCGGAACAATATATAAAGCTAAACGAACCGTTCACTGGGCACTTATCCGTATGAAAATCCCTATTGATTTACCTGATTTTACAAGGAAATAAAATGTGAAAAAAATATTTCTACATCCCATGGCCTTTCCCAGCCATTTAAATTTTTCTCTTACAGGTCTAACACTTCCGAAAAACCAATACAACGCCCACCCGGAACAATATATAAAGCTAAACGAACCGTTCACTGGGTAGTTACACGTACGAAAATCCCTATTGATTTACCTGTTTTTACAAGGAAATAAAATGTGAAAAAATATTTTCTAAATCCCATGGCCTTTCCCAACCATTTAAATTTTTCTCATACAGGTCTAACACTTCCGAAAAACCAATACAATGCCCACCCGGAACAATATATAAAGCTAAACGAACCGTTCACTGGGCACTTATCCGTACGAAAATCCCTATTGATTTACCTGTTTTTACAAGGAAATAAAATGTGAAAAAAATATTTCTACATCCCATGGCCTTTCCCAGCCATTTAAATTTTTCTCTTACAGGTCTAACACTTCCGAAGAACCAATACAACGCCCAACCGGAACAATAAATAAAGCTAAACGAACCGTTCACTGGGTACTTATCCGTACGAAAATCCCTATTGATTTACCTGTTTTTACAAGGAAATAAAATGTGAAAAAAATATTTCTACATCCCATGGCCTTTCCCAGCCATTTAAATTTTACTCTTACAGGTCTAACACTTCCGAAAAACCAATACAACGCCCTCCCGGAACAATATATAAAGATAAACGAACAGTTCACTGGGTACTTACACGTACGAAAATCCCTATTGATTTACCTGTTTTTACAAGGAAATAAAATGTGAAAAAAATATTTCTACATCCAATGGCCTTTCCCAACCATTTAAATTTGTCTCTTACAGGTCTAACACTTCCGAAAAACCAATACAACGCCCACCCGGAACAATATATAAAGCTAAACGAACCGTTCACTGGGTAGTTACACGTACGAAAATCCCTATTGATTTACCTGTTTTTACAAGGAAATAAAATGTGAAAAAAATATTTCTAAATCCCATGGCCTTTCCCAACCATTTAAATTTTTCTCTTACAGGTCTAACACTTCCCAAAAACCAATACAACGCCCACCCGGAACAATATATAAAGCTAAACCAACCGTTCACTGGGCACTTATCCGTACGAAAATCCCTATTGTTTAACCTGTTTTTACAAGGAAATAAAGTGTGAAAAAAATATTTCTACATCCCATGGCCTTTCCCAACCATTTAAATTTTTCTCTTACAGGTCTAACACTTCCGAAAAACCAATACAACGCCCTCCCAGAACAATATATAAAGCTAAACTATCCGTTCACTGGGTACTTACACGTACAAAAATCGCTATTGTTTTACCTGTTTTTACAAGGAAATAAAATGTAAAAAAAATATTTCTACATCCCATGGCCTTTCCCAACCATTTAAATTTGTCTCTTACAGGTCTAACACTTCTGAAAAACCAATACAACGCCCACCCGGAACAATATATAAAGCTAAACGAACCGTTCACTGGGCACTTATCCGTATGAAAATCCCTATTGATTTACCTGATTTTACAAGGAAATAAAATGTGAAAAAAAAATTTCTACATCCCATGGCCTTTCCCAGCCATTTAAATTTTTCTCTTACTGGTCTAACACTTCCGAAAAACCAATACAACGCCCTCCCGGAACAATATATAAAGATAAACAAACAGTTCACTGGGTACTTACACGTACGAAAATCCCTATTGATTTACCTGTTTTTACAAGGAAATAAAATGTGAAAAAAATATTTCTACATCCAATGGCCTTTCCCAACCATTTAAATTTGTCTCTTACAGGTCTAACACTTCCGAAAAACCAATACAACGCCCACCCGGAACAATATATAAAGCTAAACGAACCGTTCACTGGGCACTTATCCGTATGAAAAACCCTCTTGATATACCTGATTTTACAAGAAAATAAAATGTGAAAAAAATATTTCTACATCCCATGGCCTTTCCCAACCATTTAAATTTTTCTCTTACAGGTCTAACACTTCCAAAAAACCAATACAACGCCCACCCGGAACAATATATAAAGCTAAACGAACCGTTCACTGGGCACTTATCCGTACGAAAATCCCTATTGATTTACCTGTTTTTACAAGGAAATAAAATGTGAAAAAAATATTTCTACATCCCATGGTCTTTCCCAACAATTTAAATTTTTCTCTTACAGGTCTAACACTTCCGAAAAACCCATACAACGCCCACCCGGAACAATATATAAAGCTAAACGAACCGTTCACTGGGTACTTATGCGTACGAAAATCCCTATTGATTTACCTGTTTTAACAAGGAAATAAAATGTGAAAAAAATATTTCTACATCCCATGGCCTTTCCCAACCATTTAAATTTTTCTCTTACAGGTCTAACACTTCTGAAAAACCAATACAACGCCCACCCGGAACAATATATAAAGCTAAACGAACCGTTCACTGGGCACTTATTCGTACGAAAATCCCTATTGTTTTACCTGTTTTTACAAGGAAATAAAATGTGAAAAAAATATTTCTACATCCAATGGCCTTTCCCAACCATTTAAATTTTTCTCTTACAGGTCTAACACTTCCGAAAAACCAATACAACACCCACCTGGAACAATATATAAAGCTAAACGAACCGTTCACTGGGTACTTATCCGTACGAAAATCCCTATTGATTTACCTGTTTTTACAAGGAAATAAAATGTGAAAAAAATATTTCTACATCCCATGGCCTTTCCCAGCCATTTAAATTTTACTCTTACAGGTCTAACACTTCCGAAAAACCAATACAACGCCCTCCCGGAACAATATATAAAGATAAACGAACAGTTCACTGGGTACTTACACGTACGAAAATCCCTATTGATTTACCTGTTTTTACAAGGAAATAAAATGTGAAAAAAATATTTCTACATCCAATGGCCTTTCCCAACCATTTAAATTTGTCTCTTACAGGTCTAACACTTCCGAAAAACCAATACAACGCCCACCCGGAACAATATATAAAGCTAAACGAACCGTTCACTGGGTAGTTACACGTACGAAAATCCCTATTGATTTACCTGTTTTTACAAGGAAATAAAATGTGAAAAAAATATTTCTAAATCCCATGGCCTTTCCCAACCATTTAAATTTTTCTCTTACAGGTCTAACACTTCCCAAAAACCAATACAACGCCCACCCGGAACAATATATAAAGCTAAACCAACCGTTCACTGGGCACTTATCCGTACGAAAATCCCTATTGTTTAACCTGTTTTTACAAGGAAATAAAGTGTGAAAAAAATATTTCTACATCCCATGGCCTTTCCCAACCATTTAAATTTTTCTCTTACAGGTCTAACACTTCCGAAAAACCAATACAACGCCCTCCCAGAACAATATATAAAGCTAAACTATCCGTTCACTGGGTACTTACACGTACGAAAATCCCTATTGTTTTACCTGTTTTTACAAGGAAATAAAATGTAAAAAAAATATTTCTACATCCCATGGCCTTTCCCAACCATTTAAATTTGTCTCTTACAGGTCTAACACTTCTGAAAAACCAATACAACGCCCACCCGGAACAATATATAAAGCTAAACGAACCGTTCACTGGGAACTTATCCGTATGAAAATCCCTATTGATTTACCTGATTTTACAAGGAAATAAAATGTGAAAAAAAAATTTCTACATCCCATGGCCTTTCCCAGCCATTTAAATTTTTCTCTTACAGGTCTAACACTTCCGAAAAACCAATACAACGCCCTCCCGGAACAATATATAAAGATAAACAAACAGTTCACTGGGTACTTACACGTACGAAAATCCCTATTGATTTACCTGTTTTTACAAGGAAATAAAATGTGAAAAAAATATTTCTACATCCAATGGCCTTTCCCAACCATTTAAATTTGTCTCTTACAGGTCTAACACTTCCGAAAAACCAATACAACGCCCACCCGGAACAATATATAAAGCTAAACGAACCGTTCACTGGGCACTTATCCGTATGAAAAACCCTCTTGATATACCTGATTTTACAAGAAAATAAAATGTGAAAAAAATATTTCTACATCCCATGGCCTTTCCCAACCATTTAAATTTTTCTCTTACAGGTCTAACACTTCCAAAAACCCAATACAACGCCCACCCGGAACAATATATAAAGCTAAACGAACCGTTCACTGGGCACTTATCCGTACGAAAATCCCTATTGATTTACCTGTTTTTACAAGGAAATAAAATGTGAAAAAAATATTTCTACATCCCATGGTCTTTCCCAACAATTTAAATTTTTCTCTTACAGGTCTAACACTTCCGAAAAACCCATACAACGCCCACCCGGAACAATATATAAAGCTAAACGAACCGTTCACTGGGTACTTATGCGTACGAAAATCCCTATTGATTTACCTGTTTTAACAAGGAAATAAAATGTGAAAAATATATTTCTACATCCCATGGCCTTTCCCAACCATTTAAATTTTTCTCTTACAGGTCTAACACTTCTGAAAAACCAATACAACGCCCACCCGGAACAATATATAAAGCTAAACGAACCGTTCACTGGGCACTTATTCGTACGAAAATCCCTATTGTTTTACCTGTTTTTACAAGGAAATAAAATGTGAAAAAAATATTTCTACATCCAATGGCCTTTCCCAACCATTTAAATTTTTCTCTTACAGGTCTAACACTTCCGAAAAACCAATACAACACCCACCTGGAACAATATATAAAGCTAAACGAACCGTTCAATGGGCACTTATCCTTACGAAAATCCCTATTGATTTACCTGTTTTTACAAGGAAATAAAATGTGAAAAAAATATTTCTACATCCCATGGCCTTTCCCAACCATTTAAATTTTTCTCTTACAGGTCTAACACTTCCGAAATCCAATACAACGCCCTCCCAGAACAATATATAAAGCTAAACTATCCGTTCACTGGGTACTTACACGTACGAAAATCCCTATTGTTTTACCTGTTTTTACAAGGAAATAAAATGTAAAAAAAATATTTCTACATCCCATGGCCTTTCCCAACCATTTAAATTTGTCTCTTACAGGTCTAACACTTCCGAAAAACCAATACAACGCCCACCCGGAACAATATATAAAGCTAAACGAACCGTTCACTGGGCACTTATCCGTACGAAAATCCCTATGGATTTACCTGTTTTTACAAGGAAATAAAATGTGAAAAAAATATTTCTACATCCCATGGTCTTTCCCAACAATTTAAATCTTTCTCTTACAGGTCTAACACTTCCGAAAAACCAATACAACGCCCACCCGGAACAATATATAAACCTAAACGAACCGTTCACTGGGTACTTATGCGTACGAAAATCCCTATTGATTTACCTGTTTTAACAAGGAAATAAAATGTGAAAAAAATATTTCTACATCCCATGGCCTTTCCCAACCATTTAAATTTTTCTCTTAGAGGTCTAACACTTCTGAAAAACCAATACAACGCCCACCCGGAACAATATATAAAGCTAAACGAACCGTTCACTGGGCATTTATCCGTACGAAAATCCCTATTGTTTTACATGTTTTTACAAGGAAATAAAATGTGAAAAAAATATTTCTACATCCCATGGCCTTTCCCAACCATTTAAATTTTTCTCTTACAGGTCTAACACTTCCGAAAAACCAATACAACGCCCACCCGGAACAATATATAAAGCTAAACGAACCGTTCACTGGGTAGTTACACGTACGAAAATCCCTATTGATTTACCTGTTTTTACAAGGAAATAAAATGTGAAAAAAATATTTCTAAATCCCATGGCCTTTCCCAACCATTTAAATTTTTCTCTTACAGGTCTAACACTTCCAAAAAACCAATACAACGCCCACCCGGAACAATATATAAAGCTAAACGAACCGTTCACTGGGTACTTAGACGTACGAAAATCTCTATTGATTTACCTGTTCTTACAAGGAAATAAAATGTGAAAAAAATATTTCTACATCCCATGGCCTTTCCCAGCCATTTAAATTTTTCTCTTACAGGTCTAACACTTCCGAAAAACCTATACAACTCACACCCGGAACAATATATAAAGCTAAACGAACCGTTCACTGGGCACTTATCCGTACGAAAATCCCTATTGATTTACCTGTTTTTACAAGGAAATAAAATGTGAAAAAAATATTTCTACATCCCATGGCCTTTCCCAACCATTTAAATTTTTCTCTTACAGGCCTAACACTTCTGAAAAACCAATACAACGCCCACCCAGAACAATATATAAAGCTAAACGAACCGTTCACTGGGTACTTACACGTACGAAAATCCCAATTGATTTACCTGTTTTTACAAGGAAATAAAATGTGAAAAAAATATTTCTACATCCCATGGTCTTTCCCAACAATTTAAATTATTCTCTTACAGGTCTAACACTTCCGAAAAACCAATACAACGCCCACCCAGAACAATATATAAAGCTAAACGAACCGTTCACTGGGTACTTATCCGTACGAAAATCCCTATTGATTTACCTGTTTTTACAAGGAAATAAAATGTGAAAAAAATATTTCTACATCCCATGGTCTTTCCCAACAATTTAAATTATTCTCTTACAGGTCTAACACTTCCGAAAAACCAATACAACGCCCACCCGAAACAATATATAAAGCTAAACGAACCGTTCACTGGGTACTTATGCGTACGAAAATCCCTATTGATTTACCTGTTTTAACAATGAAATAAAATGTGAAAAAAATATTTCTACATCCCATGGCCTTTCCCAACCATTTAAATTTTTCTCTTACAGGTCTAACACTTCTGAAAAACCAATACAACGCCCACCCGGAACAATATATAAAGCTAAACGAACCGTTCACTGGGCACTTATCCGTACGAAAATCCCTATTGTTTTACCTGTTTTTACAAGGAAATAAAATGTGAAAAAAATATTTCTACATCCCATGGCCTTTCCCAACCATTTAAATTTTTCTCTTACAGGTCTAACACTTCCAAAAAACCAATACAACGCCCACCCGGAACAATATATAAAGCTAAACGAACCGTTCACTGGGCACTTATCCGTACGAAAATCCCTATTGTTTAACCTGTTTTTACAAGGAAATAAAGTGTGAAAAAAATATTTCTACATCCCATGGCCTTTCCCAACCATTTAAATTTTTCTCTTACAGGTCTAACACTTCGGAAAAACCAATACAACGCCCTCCCAGAACAATATATAAAGCTAAACTATCCGTTCACTGGGTACTTACACGTACGAAAATCCCTATTGTTTTACCTGTTTTTACAAGGAAATAAAATGTGAAAAAAATATTTCTACATCCCATGGCCTTTTCCAACCATTTAAATTTTTCTCTTACAGGTCTAACACTTTCAAAAAACCAATACAATGCCCACCCGGAACAATATATAAAGCTAAACGAACCGTTCACTGGGCACTTATCCGTACGAAAATCCCTATTGATTTACCTGTTTTTACAAGGAAATAAAATGTGAAAAAAATATTTCTACATCCCATGGTCTTTCCCAACAATTTAAATTTTTCTCTTACAGGTCTAACACTTCCGAAAAACCAATACAACGCCCAGCCGAAACAATATATAAAGCTAAACGAACCGTTCACTGGGCACTTATCTGTACGGAAATCCCTATTGATTTACCTGTTTTTACAAGGAAATAAAATGTGAAAAAAATATTTCTACATGCCATGGCCTTTCCCAACCTTTTAAATTTTTCTCTTACAGGTCTAACACTTCCGAAAAACCAATACAACGCCCACCCGGAACAATATATAAAGGTAAACGAACCGTTCACTGGGCACTTATCCGTACGAAAATCCCTATTGTTTAACCTGTTTTTACAAGGAAATAAAGTGTGAAAAAAATATTTCTACATCCCATGGCCTTTCCCAACCATTTAAATTTTTCTCTTACAGGTCTAACACTTCCAAAAAACCAATACAACACCCACCTGGAACAATATATAAAGCTAAACGAACCGTTCAATGGGCACTTATCCTTACGAAAATCCCTATTGATTTACCTGTTTTTACAAGGAAATAAAATGTGAAAAAAATATTTCTACATCCCATGGCCTTTCCCAACCATTTAAATTTTTCTCTTACAGGTCTAACACTTCCGAAAAACCAATACAACGCCCACCCGAAACAATATATAAAGCTAAACGAACCGTTCACTGGGAACTTATCTGTACGGAAATCCCTATTGATTTACCTGTTTTTACAAGGAAATAAAATGTGAAAAAAGTATTTCTACATCCCATGGCCTTTCCCAACCATTTAAGTTTTTCTCTTACAGGTCTAACACTTCCGAAAAACCAATACAACGTCCACCCGGAACAATATATAAAGCTAAACGAACCGTTCACTGGGTAGTTACACGTACGAAAATCCCTATTGATTTACCTGTTTTTACAAGGAAATAAAATGTGAAAAAAATATTTCTAAATCCCATGGCCTTTCCCAACAATTTAAATTTTTCTCTTACAGGTCTAACACTTCCGAAAAACCAATACAACGCCCACCCGGAACAATATATAAAGCTAAACGAACCGTTCACTGGGTAGTTACACGTACGAAAATCCCTATTGATTTACCTGTTTTTACAAGGAAATAAAATGTGAAAAAAAAATTTCTAAATCCCATGGCCTTTCCCAACCATTTAAATTTTTCTCATACAGGTCTAACACTTCCGAAAAATCAATACAATGCCCACCCGGAACAATATATAAAGCTAAACAAACCGTTCACTGGGCACTTATCCGTACGAAAATCCCTATTGATTTACCTGTTTTTACAAGGAAATAAAATGTGAAAAAAATATTTCTACATCCCATGACCTTTCCCAGCCATTTAAATTTTTCTCTTACAGGTCTAACCCTTCCGAAGAACCAATACAACGCCCAACCGGAACAATAAATAAAGCTAAACGAACCGTTCACTGGGTACTTATCCGTACGAAAATCCCTTTTGATTTACCTGTTTTTACAAGGAAATAAAATGTGAAAAAAATATTTCTACATCCCATGGCCTTTCCCAGCCATTTAAATTTTACTCTTACAGGTCTAACACTTCCGAAAAACCAATACAACGCCCTCCCGGAACAATATATAAAGATAAACGAACAGTTCACTGGGTACTTACACGTACGAAAATCCCTATTGTTTTACCTGTTTTTACAAGGAAATAAAATGTGAAAAAAATATTTCTACATCCCATGGCCTTTCCCAACCATTTAAATTTTTCTCTTACAGGTCTAACACTTCCAAAAAACCAATACAACGCCCACCCGGAACAATATATAAAGCTAAACGAACCGTTCACTGGGCACTTATCCGTACGAAAATCCCTATTGATTTACCTGTTTTTACAAGGAAATAAAATGTGAAAAAAATATTTCTACATCCCATGGCCTTTCCCAATCTTTTAAATTTTTCTCTTACAGGTCTAACACTTCCGAAAAACCAATACAACGCCCACCCGGAACAATATATAAAGCTAAACGAACCGTTCACTGGGCACTTATCCGTACGAAAATCCCTATTGTTTAACCTGTTTTTACAAGGAAATAAAGTGTGAAAAAAATATTTCTACATCCCATGGCCTTTCCCAACCATTTAAAATTTTCTCTTACAGGTCTAACACTTCTGAAAAACCAATACAACGCCCACCCGGAACAATATATAAAGCTAAACGAACCGTTCACTGGGCACTTATCCGTACGAAAATCCCTATTGTTTTACCTGTTTTTACAAGGAAATAAAATGTGAAAAAAATATTTCTACATCCCATGGCCTTTCCCAACCATTTAAATTTTTCTCTTACAGGTCTAACACTTCCAAAAAACCAATACAACACCCACCTGGAACAATATATAAAGCTAAACGAACCGTTCAATGGGCACTTATCCTTACGAAAATCCCTATTGATTTACCTGTTTTTACAAGGAAATAAAATGTGAAAAAAATATTTCTACATCCCATGGCCTTTCCCAACCATTTAAATTTTTCTCTTACAGGTCTAACACTTCCGAAAAACCAATACAACGCCCACCCGAAACAATATATAAAGCTAAACGAACCGTTCACTGGGAACTTATCTGTACGGAAATCCCTATTGATTTACCTGTTTTTACAAGGAAATAAAATGTGAAAAAAGTATTTCTACATCCCATGGCCTTTCCCAACCATTCAAATTTTTCTCTTACAGGTCTAACACTTCCGAAAAACCAATACAACGTCCACCCGGAACAATATATAAAGCTAAACGAACCGTTCACTGGGTAGTTACACGTACGAAAATCCCTATTGATTTACCTGTTTTTACAAGGAAATAAAATGTGAAAAAAATATTTCTAAATCCCATGGCCTTTCCCAACAATTTAAATTTTTCTCTTACAGGTCTAACACTTCCGAAAAACCAATACAACGCCCACCCGAAACAATATATAAAGCTAAACGAACCGTTCACTGGGAACTTATCTGTACGGAAATCCCTATTGATTTACCTGTTTTTACAAGGAAATAAAATGTGAAAAAAGTATTTCTACATCCCATGGCCTTTCCCAACCATTCAAATTTTTCTCTTACAGGTCTAACACTTCCGAAAAACCAATACAACGTCCACCCGGAACAATATATAAAGCTAAACGAACCGTTCACTGGGTAGTTACACGTACGAAAATCCCTATTGATTTACCTGTTTTTACAAGGAAATAAAATGTGAAAAAAATATTTCTAAATCCCATGGCCTTTCCCAACAATTTAAATTTTTCTCTTACAGGTCTAACACTTCCGAAAAACCAATACAACGCCCACCCGGAACAATATATAAAGCTAAACGAACCGTTCACTGGGTAGTTACACGTACGAAAATCCCTATTGATTTACCTGTTTTTACAAGGAAATAAAATGTGAAAAAAAATTTCTAAATCCCATGGCCTTTCCCAACCATTTAAATTTTTCTCATACAGGTCTAACACTTCCGAAAAAACAATACAATGCCCACCCGGAACAATATATAAAGCTAAACGAACCGTTCACTGGGCACTTATCCGTAAGAAAATCCCTATTGATTTACCTGTTTTTACAAGGAAATAAAATGTGAAAAAAATATTTCTACATCCCATGACCTTTCCCAGCCATTTAAATTTTTCTCTTACAGGTCTAACCCTTCCGAAGAACCAATACAATGCCCAACCGGAACAATAAATAAAGCTAAACGAACCGTTCACTGGGTACTTATCCGTTCGAAAATCCCTTTTGATTTACCTGTTTTTACAAGGAAATAAAATGTGAAAAAAATATTTCTACATCCCATGGCCTTTCCCAGCCATTTAAATTTTACTCTTACAGGTCTAACACTTCCGAAAAACCAATACAACGCCCTCCCGGAACAATATATAAAGATAAACGAACAGTTCACTGGGTACTTACACGTACGAAAATCCCTATTGATTTACCTGTTTTTACAAGGAAATAAAATGTGAAAAAAATATTTCTACATCCAATGGCCTTTCCCAACCATTTAAATTTGTCTCTTACAGGTCTAACATTTCCGAAAAACCAATACAACGCCCACCCGGAACAATATATAAAGCTAAACGAACCGTTCACTGGGTAGTTACACGTACGAAAATCCCTATTGATTTACCTGTTTTTACAAGGAAATAAAATGTGAAAAAAATATTTCTAAATCCCATGGCCTTTCCCAACCATTTAAATTTTTCTCTTACAGGTCTAACACTTCCCAAAAACCAATACAACGCCCACCCGGAACAATATATAAAGCTAAACGAACCGTTCACTGGGCACTTATCCGTACGAAAATCCCTATTGTTTAACCTGTTTTTACAAGGAAATAAAGTGTGAAAAAAATATTTCTACATCCCATGGCCTTTCCCAACCATTTAAATTTTTCTCTTACAGGTCTAACACTTCTGAAAAACCAATACAACGCCCACCCGGAACAATATATAAAGCTAAACGAACCGTTCACTGGGCACTTATCCGTACGAAAATCCCTATTGTTTTACCTGTTTTTACAAGGAAATAAAATGTGAAAAAAATATTTCTACATCCCATGGCCTTTCCAAACCATTTAAATTTTTCTCTTACAGGTCTAACACTTCCAAAAAACCAATACAACACCCACCTGGAACAATATATAAAGCTAAACGAACCGTTCAATGGGCACTTATCCTTACGAAAATCCCTATTGATTTACCTGTTTTTACAAGGAAATAAAATGTGAAAAAAATATTTCTACATCCCATGGCCTTTCCCAACCATTTAAATTTTTCTCTTACAGGTCTAACACTTCCGAAAAACCAATACAACGCCCACCCGAAACAATATATAAAGCTAAACGAACCGTTCACTGGGAACTTATCTGTACGGAAATCCCTATTGATTTACCTGTTTTTACAAGGAAATAAAATGTGAAAAAAGTATTTCTACATCCCATGGCCTTTCCCAACCATTTAAATTTTTCTCTTACAGGTCTAACACTTCCGAAAAACCAATACAACGTCCACCCGGAACAATATATAAAGCTAAACGAACCGTTCACTGGGTAGTTACACGTACGAAAATCCCTATTGATTTACCTGTTTTTACAAGGAAATAAAATGTGAAAAAAATATTTCTAAATCCCATGGCCTTTCCCAACAATTTAAATTTTTCTCTTACAGGTCTAACACTTCCGAAAAACCAATACAACGCCCACCCGGAACAATATATAAAGCTAAACGAACCGTTCACTGGGTAGTTACACGTACGAAAATCCCTATTGATTTACCTGTTTTTACAAGGAAATAAAATGTGAAAAAAATATTTCTACATCCCATGACCTTTCCCAGCCATTTAAATTTTTCTCTTACAGGTCTAACCCTTCCGAAGAACCAATACAACGCCCAACCGGAACAATAAATAAAGCTAAACGAACCGTTCACTGGGTACTTATCCGTTCGAAAATCCCTTTTGATTTACCTGTTTTTACAAGGAAATAAAATGTGAAAAAAATATTTCTACATCCCATGGCCTTTCCCAGCCATTTAAATTTTACTCTTACAGGTCTAACACTTCCGAAAAACCAATACAACGCCCTCCCGGAACAATATATAAAGATAAACGAACCGTTCACTGGGTAGTTACACGTACGAAAATCCCTATTGATTTACCTGTTTTTACAAGGAAATAAAATGTGAAAAAAATATTTCTAAATCCCATGGCCTTTCCCAACCATTTAAATTTTTCTCTTACAGGTCTAACACTTCCCAAAAACCAATACAACGCCCACCCGGAACAATATATAAAGCTAAACGAACCGTTCACTGGGCACTTATCCGTACGAAAATCCCTATTGTTTAACCGGTTTTTACAAGGAAATAAAGTGTGAAAAAAATATTTCTACATCCCATGGCCTTTCCCAACCATTTAAATTTTTCTCTTACAGGTCTAACACTTCCGAAAAACCAATACAACGCCCTCCCAGAACAATATATAAAGCTAAACTATCCGTTCACTGGGTACTTACACGTACGAAAATCCCTATTGTTTTACCTGTTTTTACAAGGAAATAAAATGTAAAAAAAATATTTCTACATCCCATGGCCTTTCCCAACCATTTAAATTTGTCTCTTACAGGTCTAACACTTCCGAAAAACCAATACAACGCCCACCCGGAACAATATATAAAGCTAAACGAACCGTTCACTGGGCACTTATCCGTATGAAAATCCCTCTTGATTTACCTGATTTTACAAGAAAATAAAATGTGAAAAAAATATTTCTACATCCCATGGCCTTTCCCAACCATTTAAATTTTTCTCTTACAGGTCTAACACTTCCAAAAAACCAATACAACGCCCACCCGGAACAATATATAAAGCTAAACGAACCGTTCACTGGGCACTTATCCGTACGAAAATCCCTATTGATTTACCTGTTTTTACAAGGAAATAAAATGTGAAAAAAATATTTCTACATCCCATGGTCTTTCCCAACAATTTAAATTTTTCTCTTACAGGTCTAACACTTCCGAAAAACCAATACAACGCCCTCCCGGAACAATATATAAAGCTAAACGAACCGTTCACTGGGTACTTATGCGTACGAAAATCCCTATTGATTTACCTGTTTTAACAAGGAAATAAAATGTGAAAAAAATATTTCTACATCCCATGGCCTTTCCCAACCATTTAAATTTTTCTCTTACAGGTCTAACACTTCTGAAAAACCAATACAACGCCCACCCGGAACAATATATAAAGCTAAACGAACCGTTCACTGGGCACTTATTCGTACGAAAATCCCTATTGTTTTACCTGTTTTTACAAGGAAATAAAATGTGAAAAAAATATTTCTACATCCCATGGCCTTTCCCAACCATTTAAATTTTTCTCTTACAGGTCTAACACTTCCGAAAAACCAATACAACACCCACCTGGAACAATATATAAAGCTAAACGAACCGTTCAATGGGCACTTATCCTTACGAAAATCCCTATTGATTTACCTGTTTTTACAAGGAAATAAAATGTGAAAAAAATATTTCTACATCCCATGGCCTTTCCCAACCATTTAAATTTTTCTCTTACAGGTCTAACACTTCCGAAAAACCAATACAACGCCCACCCGAAACAATATATAAAGCTAAACGAACCGTTCACTGGGCACTTATCTGTACGGAAATCCCTATTGATTTACCTGTTTTTACAAGGAAATAAAATGTGAAAAAAGTATTTCTACATCCCATGGCCTTTCCCAACCATTTAAATTTTTCTCTTACAGGTCTAACACTTCCGAAAAACCAATACAACGCCCACCCGGAACAATATATAAAGCTAAACGAACCGTTCACTGGGTACTTATGCGTACGAAAATCCCTATTGATTTACCTGTTTTAACAAGGAAATAAAATGTGAAAAAAATATTTCTACATCCCATGGCCTTTCCCAACCATTTAAATTTTTCTCTTACAGGTCTAACACTTCTGAAAAACCAATACAACGCCCACCCGGAACAATATATAAAGCTAAACGAACCGTTCACTGGGCACTTATTCGTACGAAAATCCCTATTGTTTTACCTGTTTTTACAAGGAAATAAAATGTGAAAAAAATATTTCTACATCCCATGGCCTTTCCCAACCATTTAAATTTTTCTCTTACAGGTCTAACACTTCCGAAAAACCAATACAACACCCACCTGGAACAATATATAAAGCTAAACGAACCGTTCAATGGGCACTTATCCTTACGAAAATCCCTATTGATTTACCTGTTTTTACAAGGAAATAAAATGTGAAAAAAATATTTCTACATCCCATGGCCTTTCCCAACCATTTAAATTTTTCTCTTACAGGTCTAACACTTCCGAAAAACCAATACAACGCCCACCCGAAACAATATATAAAGCTAAACGAACCGTTCACTGGGCACTTATCTGTACGGAAATCCCTATTGATTTACCTGTTTTTACAAGGAAATAAAATGTGAAAAAAGTATTTCTACATCCCATGGCCTTTCCCAACCATTTAAATTTTTCTCTTACAGGTCTAACACTTCCGAAAAACCAATACAACGTCCACCCGGAACAATATATAAAGCTAAACGAACCGTTCACTGGGTAGTTACACGTACGAAAATCCCTATTGATTTACCTGTTTTTACAAGGAAATAAAATGTGAAAAAAATATTTCTAAATCCCATGGCCTTTCCCAACAATTTAAATTTTTCTCTTACAGGTCTAACACTTCCGAAAAACCAATACAACGCCCACCCGGAACAATATATAAAGCTAAACGAACCGTTCACTGGGTAGTTACACGTACGAAAATCCCTATTGATTTACCTGTTTTTACAAGGAAATAAAATGTGAAAAAAAAATTTCTAAATCCCATGGCCTTTCCCAACCATTTAAATTTTTCTCATACAGGTCTAACACTTCCGAAAAATCAATACAATGCCCACCCGGAACAATATATAAAGCTAAACGAACCGTTCACTGGGCACTTATCCGTACGAAAATCCCTATTGATTTACCTGTTTTTACAAGGAAATAAAATGTGAAAAAAATATTTCTACATCCCATGACCTTTCCCAGCCATTTAAATTTTTCTCTTACAGGTCTAACCCTTCCGAAGAACCAATACAACGCCCAACCGGAACAATAAATAAAGCTAAACGAACCGTTCACTGGGTACTTATCCGTTCGAAAATCCCTTTTGATTTACCTGTTTTTACAAGGAAATAAAATGTGAAAAAAATATTTCTACATCCCATGGCCTTTCCCAGCCATTTAAATTTTACTCTTACAGGTCTAACACTTCCGAAAAACCAATACAACGCCCTCCCGGAACAATATATAAAGATAAACGAACAGTTCACTGGGTACTTACACGTACGAAAATCCCTATTGATTTACCTGTTTTTACAAGGAAATAAAATGTGAAAAAAATATTTCTACATCCAATGGCCTTTCCCAACCATTTAAATTTGTCTCTTACAGGTCTAACATTTCCGAAAAACCAATACAACGCCCACCCGGAACAATATATAAAGCTAAACGAACCGTTCACTGGGTAGTTACACGTACGAAAATCCCTATTGATTTACCTGTTTTTACAAGGAAATAAAATGTGAAAAAAATATTTCTAAATCCCATGGCCTTTCCCAACCATTTAAATTTTTCTCTTACAGGTCTAACACTTCCCAAAAACCAATACAACGCCCACCCGGAACAATATATAAAGCTAAACGAACCGTTCACTGGGCACTTATCCGTACGAAAATCCCTATTGTTTAACCTGTTTTTACAAGGAAATAAAGTGTGAAAAAAATATTTCTACATCCCATGGCCTTTCCCAACCATTTAAATTTTTCTCTTACAGGTCTAACACTTCCGAAAAACCAATACAACGCCCTCCCAGAACAATATATAAAGCTAAACTATCCGTTCACTGGGTACTTACACGTACGAAAATCCCTATTGTTTTACCTGTTTTTACAAGGAAATAAAATGTAAAAAAAATATTTCTACATCCCATGGCCTTTCCCAACCATTTAAATTTGTCTCTTACAGGTCTAACACTTCCGAAAAACCAATACAACGCCCACCCGGAACAATATATAAAGCTAAACGAACCGTTCACTGGGCACTTATCCGTATGAAAATCCCTCTTGATTTACCTGATTTTACAAGAAAATAAAATGTGAAAAAAATATTTCTACATCCCATGGCCTTTCCCAACCATTTAAATTTTTCTCTTACAGGTCTAACACTTCCAAAAAACCAATACAACGCCCACCCGGAACAATATATAAAGCTAAACGAACCGTTCACTGGGCACTTATCCGTACGAAAATCCCTATTGATTTACCTGTTTTTACAAGGAAATAAAATGTGAAAAAAATATTTCTACATCCCATGGTCTTTCCCAACAATTTAAATTTTTCTCTTACAGGTCTAACACTTCCGAAAAACCAATACAACGCCCACCCGGAACAATATATAAAGCTAAACGAACCGTTCACTGGGTACTTATGCGTACGAAAATCCCTATTGATTTACCTGTTTTAACAAGGAAATAAAATGTGAAAAAAATATTTCTACATCCCATGGCCTTTCCCAACCATTTAAATTTTTCTCTTACAGGTCTAACACTTCTGAAAAACCAATACAACGCCCACCCGGAACAATATATAAAGCTAAACGAACCGTTCACTGGGCACTTATCCGTACGAAAATCCCTATTGTTTTACCTGTTTTTACAAGGAAATAAAATGTGAAAAAAATATTTCTACATCCCATGGCCTTTCCCAACCATTTAAATTTTTCTCTTACAGGTCTAACACTTCCGAAAAACCAATACAACACCCACCTGGAACAATATATAAAGCTAAACGAACCGTTCAATGGGCACTTATCCTTACGAAAATCCCTATTGATTTACCTGTTTTTACAAGGAAATAAAATGTGAAAAAAATATTTCTACATCCCATGGCCTTTCCCAACCATTTAAATTTTTCTCTTACAGGTCTAACACTTCCGAAAAACCAATACAACGCCCACCCGAAACAATATATAAAGCTAAACGAACCGTTCACTGGGCACTTATCTGTACGGAAATCCCTATTGATTTACCTGTTTTTACAAGGAAATAAAATGTGAAAAAAATATTTCTACATCCCATGGCCTTTCCCAACCATTTAAATTTTTCTCTTACAGGTCTGACACTTCCGAAAAACCAATACAACGCCCACCCGGAACAATATATAAAGCTAAACGAACCGTTCACTGGGTAGTTACACGTACGAAAATCCCTATTGATTTACCTGTTTTTACAAGGAAATAAAATGTGAAAAAAATATTTCTAAATCCCATGGCCTTTCCCAACCATTTAAATTTTTCTCTTACAGGTCTAACACTTCCCAAAAACCAATACAACGCCCACCCGGAACAATATATAAAGCTAAACGAACCGTTCACTGGGCACTTATCCGTACGAAAATCCCTATTGTTTAACCTGTTTTTACAAGGAAATAAAGTGTGAAAAAAATATTTCTACATCCCATGGCCTTTCCCAACCATTTAAATTTTTCTCTTACAGGTCTAACACTTCCGAAAAACCAATACAACGCCCTCCCAGAACAATATATAAAGCTAAACTATCCGTTCACTGGGTACTTACACGTACGAAAATCCCTATTGTTTTACCTGTTTTTACAAGGAAATAAAATGTAAAAAAAATATTTCTACATCCCATGGCCTTTCCCAACCATTTAAATTTGTCTCTTACAGGTCTAACACTTCTGAAAAACCAATACAACGCCCACCCGGAACAATATATAAAGCTAAACGAACCGTTCACTGGGCATTTATCCGTATGAAAATCCCTATTGATTTACCTGATTTTACAAAGAAATAAAATGTGAAAAAAATATTTCTACATCCCATGGCCTTTCCCAGCCATTTAAAATTTTCTCTTACAGGTCTAACACTTCCGAAAAACCAATACAACGCCCTCCCGGAACAATATATAAAGATAAACGAACAGTTCACTGGGTACTTACACGTACGAAAATCCCTATTGATTTACCTGTTTTTACAAGGAAGTAAAATGTGAAAAAAATATTTCTACATCCAATGGCCTTTCCCAACCATTTAAATTTGTCTCTTACAGGTCTAACACTTCCGAAAAACCAATACAACGCCCACCCGGAACAATATATAAAGCTAAACGAACCGTTCACTGGGCACTTATCCGTATGAAAATCCCTCTTGATTTACCTGATTTTACAAGAAAATAAAATGTGAAAAAAATATTTCTACATCCCATGGCCTTTCCCAACCATTTAAATTTTTCTCTTACAGGTCTAACACTTCCAAAAAACCAATACAACGCCCACCCGGAACAATATATAAAGCTAAACGAACCGTTCACTGGGCACTTATCCGTACGAAAATCCCTATTGATTTACCTGTTTTTACAAGGAAATAAAATGTGAAAAAAATATTTCTACATCCCATGGTCTTTCCCAACAATTTAAATTTTTCTCTTACAGGTCTAACACTTCCGAAAAACCAATACAACGCCCACCCGGAACAATATATAAAGCTAAACGAACCGTTCACTGGGTACTTATGCGTACGAAAATCCCTATTGATTTACCTGTTTTAACAAGGAAATAAAATGTGAAAAAAATATTTCTACATCCCATGGCCTTTCCCAACCATTTAAATTTTTCTCTTACAGGTCTAACACTTCTGAAAAACCAATACAACGCCCACCCGGAACAATATATAAAGCTAAACGAACCGTTCACTGGGCACTTATTCGTACGAAAATCCCTATTGTTTTACCTGTTTTTACAAGGAAATAAAATGTGAAAAAAATATTTCTACATCCCATGGCCTTTCCCAACCATTTAAATTTTTCTCTTACAGGTCTAACACTTCCGAAAAACCAATACAACACCCACCTGGAACAATATATAAAGCTAAACGAACCGTTCAATGGGCACTTATCCTTACGAAAATCCCTATTGATTTACCTGTTTTTACAAGGAAATAAAATGTGAAAAAAATATTTCTACATCCCATGGCCTTTCCCAACCATTTAAATTTTTCTCTTACAGGTCTAACACTTCCGAAAAACCAATACAACGCCCACCCGAAACAATATATAAAGCTAAACGAACCGTTCACTGGGCACTTATCTGTACGGAAATCCCTATTGATTTACCTGTTTTTACAAGGAAATAAAATGTGAAAAAAATATTTCTACATCCCATGGCCTTTCCCAACCATTTAAATTTTTCTCTTACAGGTCTAACACTTCCGAAAAACCAATACAACGCCCACCCGGAACAATATATAAAGCTAAACGAACCGTTCACTGGGTAGTTACACGTACGAAAATCCCTATTGATTTACCTGTTTTTACAAGGAAATAAAATGTGAAAAAAATATTTCTAAATCCCATGGCCTTTCCCAACCATTTAAATTTTTCTCTTACAGGTCTAACACTTCCCAAAAACCAATACAACGCCCACCCGGAACAATATATAAAGCTAAACGAACCGTTCACTGGGCACTTATCCGTACGAAAATCCCTATTGTTTAACCTGTTTTTTCAAGGAAATAAAGTGTGAAAAAAATATTTCTACATCCCATGGCCTTTCCCAACCATTTAAATTTTTCTCTTACAGGTCTAACACTTCCGAAATCCAATACAACGCCCTCCCAGAACAATATATAAAGCTAAACTATCCGTTCACTGGGTACTTACACGTACGAAAATCCCTATTGTTTTACCTGTTTTTACAAGGAAATAAAATGTAAAAAAAATATTTCTACATCCCATGGCCTTTCCCAACCATTTAAATTTGTCTCTTACAGGTCTAACACTTCCGAAAAACCAATACAACGCCCACCCGGAACAATATATAAAGCTAAACGAACCGTTCACTGGGCACTTATCCGTATGAAAATCCCTCTTGATTTACCTGATTTTACAAGGAAATAAAATGGGGAAAAAATATTTCTACATCCCATGGCCTTTTCCAACCATTTAAATTTTTCTCTTACAGGTCTAACACTTCCAAAAAACCAATACAACGCCCACCCAGAACAATATATAAAGCTAAACGAACCGTTCACTGGGCACTTATCCGTACGAAAATCCCTATTGATTTACCTGTTTTTACAAGGAAATAAAATGTGAAAAAAATATTTCTACATCCCATGGCCTTTCCCAACCATTTAAATTTTTCTCTTAGAGGTCTAACACTTCTGAAAAACCAATACAACGCCCACCCGGAACAATATATAAAGCTAAACGAACCGTTCACTGGGCACTTATCCGTACGAAAATCCCTATTGTTTTACATGTTTTTACAAGGAAATAAAATGTGAAAAAAATATTTCTACATCCTATGGCCTTTCCCAACCATTTAAATTTTTCTCTTACAGGTCTAACACTTCCGAAAAACCAATACAACGCCCACCCGGAACAATATATAAAGCTAAACGAACCGTTCACTGGGTAGTTACACGTACGAAAATCCCTATTGATTTACCTGTTTTTACAAGGAAATAAAATGTGAAAAAAATATTTCTAAATCCCATGGCCTTTCCCAACCATTTAAATTTTTCTCTTACAGGTCTAACACTTCCAAAAAACCAATACAACGCCCACCCGGAACAATATATAAAGCTAAACGAACCGTTCACTGGGTACTTAGACGTGCGAAAATCTCTATTGATTTACCTGTTTTAACAAGGAAATAAAATGTGAAAAAAATATTTCTACATCCCATGGCCTTTCCCAGCCATTTAAATTTTTCTCTTACAGGTCTAACAATTCCGAAAAACCTATACAACGCACACCCGGAACAATATATAAAGCTAAACGAACCGTTCACTGGGCACTTATCCGTACGAAAATCCCTATTGATTTACCTGTTTTTACAAGGAAATAAAATGTGAAAAAAATATTTCTACATCCCATGGCCTTTCCCAACCATTTAAATTTTTCTCTTACAGGCCTAACACTTCTGAAAAACCAATACAACGCCCACCCAGAACAATATATAAAGCTAAACGAACCGTTCACTGGGTACTTACACGTACGAAAATCCCAATTGATTTACCTGTTTTTACAAGGAAATAAAATGTGAAAAAAATATTTCTACATCCCATGGCCTTTCCCAACCGTTTAAATTTGTCTCTTACAGGTCTAACACTTACGAAAAACCAATACAACGCCCACCCGAAACAATATATAAAGCTAAACGAACCGTTCACTGGGCACTTATCCGTACGAAAATCCCTATTGATTTACCTGATTTTACAAGGAAATAAAATGTGAAAAAAATATTTCTACATCCCATGGCCTTTCCCAACCATTTAAATTTTTCTCTTACAGGTCTAACACTTCCAAAAAACCAATACAACGCCCACCCGGAACAATATATAAAGCTAAACGAACCGTTCACTGGGAACTTATCCGTACGAAAATCCCTATTGATTTACCTGTTTTTAACAGGAAATAAAATGTGAAAAAAATATTTCTACATCCCATGGTCTTTCCCAACAATTTAAATTTTTCTCTTACAGGTCTAACACTTCCGAAAAACCAATACAACACCCACCTGGAACAATATATAAAGCTAAACGAACCGTTCACTGGGTACTTATGCGTACGAAAATCCCTATTGATTTACCTGTTTTTAACAGGAAATAAAATGTGAAAAAAATATTTCTACATCCCATGGTCTTTCCCAACAATTTAAATTTTTCTCTTACAGGTCTAACACTTCCGAAAAACCAATACAACACCCACCTGGAACAATATATAAAGCTAAACGAACCGTTCACTGGGTACTTATGCGTACGAAAATCCCTATTGATTTACCTGTTTTAACAAGGAAATAAAATGTGAAAAAAATATTTCTACATCCCATGGCCTTTCCCAACCATTTAAATTTTTCTCTTACAGGTCTAACACTTCTGAAAAACCAATACAACGCCCACCCGGAACAATATATAAAGCTAAACGAACCGTTCACTGGGCACTTATTCGTACGAAAATCCCTATTGTTTTACCTGTTTTTACAAGGAAATAAAATGTGAAAAAAATATTTCTACATCCCATGGCCTTTCCCAACCATTTAAATTTTTCTCTTACAGGTCTAACACTTCCGAAAAACCAATACAACACCCACCTGGAACAATATATAAAGCTAAACGAACCGTTCAATGGGCACTTATCCTTACGAAAATCCCTATTGATTTACCTGTTTTTACAAGGAAATAAAATGTGAAAAAAATATTTCTACATCCCATGGCCTTTCCCAACCATTTAAATTTTTCTCTTACAGGTCTAACACTTCCGAAAAACCAATACAACGCCCACCCGAAACAATATATAAAGCTAAACGAACCGTTCACTGGGCACTTATCTGTACGGAAATCCCTATTGATTTACCTGTTTTTACAAGGAAATAAAATGTGAAAAAAATATTTCTACATCCCATGGCCTTTCCCAACCATTTAAATTTTTCTCTTACAGGTCTAACACTTCCGAAAAACCAATACAACGCCCACCCGGAACAATATATAAAGCTAAACGAACCGTTCACTGGGTAGTTACACGTACGAAAATCCCTATTGATTTACCTGTTTTTACAAGGAAATAAAATGTGAAAAAAATATTTCTAAATCCCATGGCCTTTCCCAACCATTTAAATTTTTCTCTTACAGGTCTAACACTTCCCAAAAACCAATACAACGCCCACCCGGAACAATATATAAAGCTAAACGAACCGTTCACTGGGCACTTATCCGTACGAAAATCCCTATTGTTTAACCTGTTTTTTCAAGGAAATAAAGTGTGAAAAAAATATTTCTACATCCCATGGCCTTTCCCAACCATTTAAATTTTTCTCTTACAGGTCTAACACTTCCGAAATCCAATACAACGCCCTCCCAGAACAATATATAAAGCTAAACTATCCGTTCACTGGGTACTTACACGTACGAAAATCCCTATTGTTTTACCTGTTTTTACAAGGAAATAAAATGTAAAAAAAATATTTCTACATCCCATGGCCTTTCCCAACCATTTAAATTTGTCTCTTACAGGTCTAACACTTCCGAAAAACCAATACAACGCCCACCCGGAACAATATATAAAGCTAAACGAACCGTTCACTGGGCACTTATCCGTATGAAAATCCCTCTTGATTTACCTGATTTTACAAGGAAATAAAATGGGGAAAAAATATTTCTACATCCCATGGCCTTTTCCAACCATTTAAATTTTTCTCTTACAGGTCTAACACTTCCAAAAAACCAATACAACGCCCACCCAGAACAATATATAAAGCTAAACGAACCGTTCACTGGGCACTTATCCGTACGAAAATCCCTATTGATTTACCTGTTTTTACAAGGAAATAAAATGTGAAAAAAATATTTCTACATCCCATGGCCTTTCCCAACCATTTAAATTTTTCTCTTAGAGGTCTAACACTTCTGAAAAACCAATACAACGCCCACCCGGAACAATATATAAAGCTAAACGAACCGTTCACTGGGCACTTATCCGTACGAAAATCCCTATTGTTTTACATGTTTTTACAAGGAAATAAAATGTGAAAAAAATATTTCTACATCCTATGGCCTTTCCCAACCATTTAAATTTTTCTCTTACAGGTCTAACACTTCCGAAAAACCAATACAACGCCCACCCGGAACAATATATAAAGCTAAACGAACCGTTCACTGGGTAGTTACACGTACGAAAATCCCTATTGATTTACCTGTTTTTACAAGGAAATAAAATGTGAAAAAAATATTTCTAAATCCCATGGCCTTTCCCAACCATTTAAATTTTTCTCTTACAGGTCTAACACTTCCAAAAAACCAATACAACGCCCACCCGGAACAATATATAAAGCTAAACGAACCGTTCACTGGGTACTTAGACGTGCGAAAATCTCTATTGATTTACCTGTTTTAACAAGGAAATAAAATGTGAAAAAAATATTTCTACATCCCATGGCCTTTCCCAGCCATTTAAATTTTTCTCTTACAGGTCTAACAATTCCGAAAAACCTATACAACGCACACCCGGAACAATATATAAAGCTAAACGAACCGTTCACTGGGCACTTATCCGTACGAAAATCCCTATTGATTTACCTGTTTTTACAAGGAAATAAAATGTGAAAAAAATATTTCTACATCCCATGGCCTTTCCCAACCATTTAAATTTTTCTCTTACAGGCCTAACACTTCTGAAAAACCAATACAACGCCCACCCAGAACAATATATAAAGCTAAACGAACCGTTCACTGGGTACTTACACGTACGAAAATCCCAATTGATTTACCTGTTTTTACAAGGAAATAAAATGTGAAAAAAATATTTCTACATCCCATGGCCTTTCCCAACCGTTTAAATTTGTCTCTTACAGGTCTAACACTTACGAAAAACCAATACAACGCCCACCCGAAACAATATATAAAGCTAAACGAACCGTTCACTGGGCACTTATCCGTACGAAAATCCCTATTGATTTACCTGATTTTACAAGGAAATAAAATGTGAAAAAAATATTTCTACATCCCATGGCCTTTCCCAACCATTTAAATTTTTCTCTTACAGGTCTAACACTTCCAAAAAACCAATACAACGCCCACCCGGAACAATATATAAAGCTAAACGAACCGTTCACTGGGAACTTATCCGTACGAAAATCCCTATTGATTTACCTGTTTTTAACAGGAAATAAAATGTGAAAAAAATATTTCTACATCCCATGGTCTTTCCCAACAATTTAAATTTTTCTCTTACAGGTCTAACACTTCCGAAAAACCAATACAACACCCACCTGGAACAATATATAAAGCTAAACAAACCGTTCAATGGGCACTTATCCTTACGAAAATCCCTATTGATTTACCTGTTTTTACAAGGAAATAAAATGTGAAAAAAATATTTCTACATCCCATGGCTTTTCCCAACCATTTAAATTTTTCTCTTACAGGTCTAACACTTCCGAAAAACCAATACAACGCCCACCCGGAACTATACATAAAGCTAAACGAACCGCTTACTGGGTACTTACACGTACGAAAATCCCTATTGATTTACCTGTTTTTACAAGGAAATAAAATGGGGAAAAAATATTTCTACATCCCATGGCTTTTCCCAACCATTTAAATTTTTCTCTTACAGGTCTAACACTTCCGAAAAACAAATACAACACCCACCCGGAACAATATATAAAGCTAAACGAACCGTTCACTGGGTACTTATCCGTAAGAAAATCCCTATTGATTTATCTGTTTCTACAAGGAAGTAAAATGTGAAAAAAATATTTCTACATCCCATGGCCTTTCCCAACCATTTAAATTTTTCTCTTACAGGTCTAACACTTCCGAAAAACCAATACAACGCCAACCCGGAACAATATATAAAGCTAAACGAACTGTTCACTGGGTACTTATCCGTACAAAAATCCCTATTGATTTACCTGTATTTACAAGGAAATAAAATGTGGAAAAAATATTTCTACATCCCATGGCCTTTCCCAACCATTTAAATTTTTCTCTTACAGGTCTAACACTTCTGAGAAACCAATACAACGCCCACCCGGAACAATATATAAAGCTAAACGAACCGTTCACTGGGCACTTATCTGCACGAAAATCCCTATTGATTTACCTGTTTTTACAAGGAAATAAAATGTGAAAAAAATATTTCTACATCCCATGGCCATTACCAACCATTTAAATTTTTCTCTTACAGGTCTAACACTTCCGAAAAACCTATACAACGCCCACCCGGAACAATATATAAAGCTAAACGAACCGTTCACTGGGTAGTTAGACGTACGAAAATCCCTATTGATTTACCTGTTTTTACAAGGAAATAAAATGTGAAAAAAATATTTCTACATCCCATGGCCTTTCCCAACCATTTAAATATTTCTCTTACAGGTCTAACAGTTCCGAAAAACCAATACAACGCCCACCCGGAACAATATATAACGCTAAACGAACCGTTCACTGGGTAATTACACGTACGAAAATCCCTATTGATTTACCTGTTTTTACAAGGAAATAAAATGTGAAAAAAATATTTCTACATCCCATGGCCTTTCCCAACCATTTAAATTTTTCTCTTACAGGTCTAACACTTCCGAAAAACCAATACAACGCCCACCCGGAACAATATATAAAGCTAAACGAACCGTTCACTGGGTAGTTACACGTACGAAAATCCCTATTGATTTACCTGTTTTTACAAGGAAATAAAATGTGAAAAAAATATTTCTACATCCCATGGCCTTTCCCAACCATTTAAATTTTTCTCTTACAGGTCTAACACTTCCGAAAAACCAATACAACGCCCACCCGAAACAATATATAAAGCTAAACGAACCGTTCACTGGGCACTTATCTGTATGGAAATCCCTATTGATTTACCTGTTTTTACAAGGAAATAAAATGTGAAAAAAATATTTCTACATCCCATGGCCTTTCCCAACCATTTAAATTTTTCTCTTACAGGTCTAACACTTCCGAAAAACCAATACAACGCCCACCCGGAACAATATATAAAGCTAAACGAACCGTTCACTGGGTAGTTACACGTACGAAAATCCCTATTGATTTACCTGTTTTTACAAGGAAATAAAATGTGAAAAAAATATTTCTAAATCCCATGGCCTTTCCCAACCATTTAAATTTTTCTCTTACAGGTCCAACACTTCCAAAAAACCAATACAACGCCCACCCGGAACAATATATAAAGCTAAACGAACCGTTCACTGGGCACTTATCCGTACGAAAATCCCTATTGTTTAACCTGTTTTTTCAAGGAAATAAAGTGTGAAAAAAATATTTCTGCATCCCATGGCCTTTCCCAACTATTTAAATTTTTCTCTTACAGGTCTAACACTTCCGAAATCCAATACAACGCCCTCCCAGAACAATATATAAAGCTAAACTATCCGTTCACTGGGTACTTACACGTACGAAAATCCCTATTGTTTTACCTGTTTTTACAAGGAAATAAAATGTAAAAAAAATATTTCTACATCCCATGGCCTTTCCCAACCATTTAAATTTTTCTCTTACAGGTCTAACACTTCCGAAAAACCAATACAACACCCACCTGGAACAATATATAAAGCTAAACAAACCGTTCAATGGGCACTTATCCTTACGAAAATCCCTATTGATTTACCTGTTTTTACAAGGAAATAAAATGTGAAAAAAATATTTCTACATCCAATGGCCTTTCCCAACCATTTAAATTTTTCTCTTACAGGTCTAACACTTCCGAGAAACCAATACAACGCCCACCAGAACAATATATAAAGCTAAACGAACCATTCACTGGGTACTTATCTGTACGAAAATCCCTATTGATTTACCTCTTTTTACAAGGAAATAAAATGTGAAAAAAATATTTCTACATACCATGGCCTTTCCCAACCATTTAAATTTTTCTCTTACAGGTCTAACACTTCCAAAAAACCAATACAACGCCCACCCAGAACAATATATAAAGCTAAACGAACCGTTCACTGGGCACTTATCCGTACGAAAATCCCTATGGATTTACCTGTTTTTACAAGGAAATAAAATGTGAAAAAAATATTTCTACATCCCATGGTCTTTCCCAACAATTTAAATTTTTCTCTTACAGGTCTAACACTTCCGAAAAACCAATACAACGCCCACCCGGAACAATATATAAAGCTAAACGAACCGTTCACTGGGTACTTATGCGTACGAAAATCCCTATTGATTTACCTGTTTTAACAAGGAAATAAAATGTGAAAAAAATATTTCTACATCCCATGGCCTTTCCCAACCATTTAAATTTTTCTCTTAGAAGTCTAACACTTCTGAAAAACCAATACAACGCCCACCCGGAACAATATATAAAGCTAAACGAACCGTTCACTGGGCACTTATCCGTACGAAAATCCCTATTGTTTTACATGTTTTTACAAAGAAATAAAATGTGAAAAAAATATTTCTACATCCCATGGCCTTTCCCAACCATTTAAATTTTTCTCTTACAGGTCTAACACTTCCGAAAAACCAATACAACGCCCACCCGGAACAATATATAAAGCTAAACGAACCGTTCACTGGGTAGTTACACGTACGAAAATCCCTATTGATTTACCTGTTTTTACAAGGAAATAAAATGTGAAAAAAAAATTTCTACATCCCATGGCCTTTCCCAACCATTTAAATATTTCTCTTACAGGTCTAACACTTCCGAAAAACCAATACAACGCCCACCCGGAACAATATATAAAGCTAAACGAACCGTTCACTGGGTACTTAGACGTACGAAAATCCCTATTGATTTACCTGTTTTTAACAGGAAATAAAATGTGAAAAAAATATTTCTACATCCAATGGCCTTTCCCAACCATTTAAATTTTTCTCTTACAGGTCTAACACTTCCGAGAAACCAATACAACGCCCACCAGAACAATATATAAAGCTAAACGAACCATTCACTGGGTACTTATCTGTACGAAAATCCCTATTGATTTACCTCTTTTTACAAGGAAATAAAATGTGAAAAAAATATTTCTACATCCCATGGTCTTTCCCAACAATTTAAATTTTTCTCTTACAGGTCTAACACTTCCGAAAAACCAATACAACGCCCACCCGGAACAATATATAAAGCTAAACGAACCGTTCACTGGGTACTTATGCGTACGAAAATCCCTATTGATTTACCTGTTTTAACAAGGAAATAAAATGTGAAAAAAATATTTCTACATCCCATGGCCTTTCCCAACCATTTAAATTTTTCTCTTAGAGGTCTAACACTTCTGAAAAACCAATACAACGCCCACCCGGAACAATATATAAACCTAAACGAACCGTTCACTGGGCACTTATCCGTACGAAAATCCCTATTGTTTTACATGTTTTTACAAAGAAATAAAATGTGAAAAAAATATTTCTACATCCCATGGCCTTTCCCAACCATTTAAATTTTTCTCTTACAGGTCTAACACTTCCGAAAAACCAATACAACGCCCACCCGGAACAATATATAAAGCTAAACGAGCCGTTCACTGGGTAGTTACACGTACGAAAATCCCTATTGATTTACCTGTTTTTACAAGGAAATAAAATGTGAAAAAAAAATTTCTAAATCCCATGGCCTTTCCCAACCATTTAAATTTTTCTCTTACAGGTCTAACACTTCCAAAAAACCAATACAACGCCCACCCGGAACAATATATAAAGCTAAACGAACCGTTCACTGGGTACTTAGACGTACGAAAATCTCTATTGATTTACCTGTTTTAACAAGGAAATAAAATGTGAAAATATATTTCTACATCCCATGGTCTTTCCCAACAATTTAAATTTTTCTCTTACAGGTCTAACACTTCCGAAAAACCAATACAACACCCACCTGGAACAATATATAAAGCTAAACAAACCGTTCAATGGGCACTTATCCTTACGAAAATCCCTATTGATTTACCTGTTTTTACAAGGAAATAAAATGTGAAAAAAATATTTCTACATCCAATGGCCTTTCCCAACCATTTAAATTTTTCTCTTACAGGTCTAACACTTCCGAGAAACCAATACAACGCCCACCAGAACAATATATAAAGCTAAACGAACCATTCACTGGGTACTTATCTGTACGAAAATCCCTATTGATTTACCTCTTTTTACAAGGAAATAAAATGTGAAAAAAATATTTCTACATACCATGGCCTTTCCCAACCATTTAAATTTTTCTCTTACAGGTCTAACACTTCCGAAAAACAAATACAACACCCACCCGGAACAATATATAAAGCTAAACGAACCGTTCACTGGGTACTTATCCGTAAGAAAATCCCTATTGATTTACCTGTTTTTACAAGGAAATAAAATGTGAAAAAATATTTCTACATCCCATGGCCTTTCCCAACCATTTAAATTTTTCTCTTACAGGTCTAACACTTCTGAGAAACCAATACAACGCCCACCCGGAACAATATATAAAGCTAAACGAACCGTTCACTGGGCACTTATCTGCACGAAAATCCCTATTGATTTACCTGTTTTTACAAGGAAATAAAATGTGAAAAAAATATTTCTCCATCCCATGGCCATTACCAACCATTTAAATTTTTCTCTTACAGGTCTAACACTTCCGAAAAACCTATACAACGCCCACCCGGAACAATATATAAAGCTAAACGAACCGTTCACTGGGTAGTTACACGTACGAAAATCCCTATTGATTTACCTGTTTTTACAAAGAAATAAAATGTGAAAAAAATATTTCTACATCCCATGGCCTTTCCCAACCATTTAAATATTTCTCTTACAGGTTTAACAGTTCTGAAAAACCAATACAACGCCCACCCGGAACAATATATAAAGCTAAACGAACCGTTCACTGGGTAATTACACGTACGAAAATCCCTATTGATTTACCTGTTTTTACAAGGAAATAAAATGTGAAAAAAATATTTCTACATCCCATGGCCTTTCCCAACCATTTAAATTTTTCTCTTACAGGTCTAACACTTCCGAAAAACCAATACAACGCCCACCCGGAACAATATATAAAGCTAAACGAACCGTTCACTGGGTAGTTACACGTACGAAAATCCCTATTGATTTACCTGTTTTTACAAGGAAATAAAATGTGAAAAAAATATTTCTACATCCCATGGCCTTTCCCAACCATTTAAATTTTTCTCTTACAGGTCTAACACTTCCGAAAAACCAATACAACGCCCACCCGAAACAATATATAAAGCTAAACGAACCGTTCACTGGGCACTTATCTGTATGGAAATCCCTATTGATTTACCTGTTTTTACAAGGAAATAAAATGTGAAAAAAATATTTCTACATCCCATGGCCTTTCCCAACCATTTAAATTTTTCTCTTACAGGTCTAACACTTCCGAAAAACCAATACAACGCCCACCCGGAACAATATATAAAGCTAAACGAACCGTTCACTGGGTAGTTACACGTACGAAAATCCCTATTGATTTACCTGTTTTTACAAGGAAATAAAATGTGAAAAAAATATTTCTAAATCCCATGGCCTTTCCCAACCATTTAAATTTTTCTCTTACAGGTCTAACACTTCCAAAAAACCAATACAACGCCCACCCGGAACAATATATAAAGCTAAACGAACCGTTCACTGGGCACTTATCCGTACGAAAATCCCTATTGTTTAACCTGTTTTTACAAGGAAATAAAGTGTGAAAAAAAATATTTCTACATCCCATGGCCTTTCCCAACCATTTAAATTTTTTTCTTACAGGTCTAACACTTCCGAAAAACCAATACAACACCCACCTGGAACAATATATAAAGCTAAACGAACCGTTCAATGGGCACTTATCCTTACGAAAATCCCTATTGATTTACCTGTTTTTACAAGGAAATAAAATGTGAAAAAAATATTTCTACATCCCATGGCCTTTCCCAACCATTTAAATTTTTCTCTTACAGGTCTAACACTTCCGAAAAACCAATACAACGCCCACCCGGAACAATATATAAAGCTATACGAACCGTTCACTGGGTAGTTACACGTACGAAAATCCCTATTGATTTACCTGTTTTTACAAGGAAATAAAATGTGAAAAAAATATTTCTAAATCCCATGGCCTTTCCCAACCATTTAAATTTTTCTCTTACAGGTCTAACACTTCCAAAAAACCAATACAACGCCCACCCGGAACAATATATAAAGCTAAACGAACCGTTCACTGGGCACTTATCCGTACGAAAATCCCTATTGTTTAACCTGTATTTACAAGGAAATAAAGTGTGAAAAAAATATTTCTACATCTCATGGCCTTTCCCAACCATTTAAATTTTTCTCTTACAGTTCTAACACTTCCGAAAAACCAATACAACGCCCTCCCAGAACAATATATAAAGCTAAACTATCGGTTCAATGGGTACTTACACGTACGAAAATCCCTATTGTTTTACCTGTTTTTACAAGGAAATAAAATGTGAAAAAAATATTTCTACATCCCATGGCCTTTCCCAACAATTTAAATTTTTCTCTTACAGGTCTAACACTTCCGAAAAACCTATACAACGCCCACCCGGAACAATATATAAAGCTAAACGAACCGTTCACTGGGCACTTATCCGTACGAAAATCCCTATTGATTTACCTGTTTTTACAAGGAAATAAAATGTGAAAAAAATATTTCTACATCCCATGGCCTTTCCCAAGCATTTAAATTTTTCTCTTAGAGGTCTAACACTTCCGAAAAACCAATACAACGCCCTCCCAGAACAATATATAAAGATAAACGAACAGTTCACTGGGTACTTACACGTACGAAAATCCCTATTGATTTACCTGTTTTTACAAGGAAATAAAATGTGAAAAAAATATTTCTACATCCCATGGCCTTTCCCAACCGTTTAAATTTGTCTCTTACAGGTCTAACACTTCCGAAAAACCAATACAACGCCCACCCGAAACAATATATAAAGCTAAACGAACCGTTCACTGGGCACTTATCCGTACGAAAATCCCTATTGATTTACCTGATTTTACAAGGAAATAAAATGTGAAAAAAATATTTCTACATCCCATGGCCTTTCCCAACCATTTAAATTTTTCTCTTACAGGTCTAACACTTCCGAAAAACCAATACAACGCCCACCCGAAACAATATATAAAGCTAAACGAACCGTTCACTGGGCACTTATCTGTACGGAAATCCCTATTGATTTACCTGTTTTTACAAGGAAATAAAATGTGAAAAAAATATTTCTACATCCCATGGCCTTTCCCAACCATTTAAATTTTTCTCTTACAGGTCTAACACTTCCGAAAAACCAATACAACGCCCACCCGGAACAATATATAAAGCTAAACGAACCGTTCACTGGGTAGTTACACGTACGAAAATCCCTATTGATTTACCTGTTTTTACAAGGAAATAAAATGTGAAAAAAATATTCCTAAATCCCATGGCCTTTCCCAACCATTTAAATTTTTCTCTTACAGGTCTAACACTTCCAAAAAACCAATACAACGCCCACCCGGAACAATATATAAAGCTAAACGAACCGTTCACTGGGCACTTATCCGTACGAAAATCCCGATAGATTTACCTGTTTTTACAAGGAAATAAAATGTGAAAAAAATATTTCTACATCCCATGGCCTTTCCCAACCATTTAAATTTTTCTCTTAAAGGGCTAACACTTCCGAAAAACCAATACAACGCCCACCCGGACCAATATATAAAGCTAAACGAACCGTTCACTGGGTACTTATCCGTACGAAAATCCCTATTGATTTACCTGTTTTTACAAGGAAATAAAATGTGAAAAAAATATTTCTACATCCCATGGCCTTTCCCAACCATTTAAATTTTTTTCTTACAGGTCTAACACTTCCGAAAAACCAATACAACGCCCACCCGGAACAATATATAAAGCTAAACGAACTGTTCACTGGGTACTTATCCGTACGAAAATCCCTATTGATTTACCTGTTTTTACAAGGAAATAAAATGTGAAAAAAATATTTCTACATCCCATGGCCTTTCCCAAGCATTTAAATTTTTCTCTTAGAGGTCTAACACTTCCGAAAAACCAATACAACGCCCTCCCAGAACAATATATAAAGATAAACGAACAGTTCACTGGGTACTTACACGTACGAAAATCCCTATTGATTTACCTGTATTTACAAGGAAATAAAATGTGAAAAAAATATTTCTACATCCCATGGCCTTTCCCAACCGTTTAAATTTGTCTCTTACAGGTCTAACACTTCCGAAAAACCAATACAACGCCCACCCGAAACAATATATAAAGCTAAACGAACCGTTCACTGGGCACTTATCCGTACGAAAATCCCTATTGATTTACCTGATTTTACAAGGAAATAAAATGTGAAAAAAATATTTCTACATCCCATGGCCTTTCCCAACCATTTAAATTTTTCTCTTACAGGTCTAACACTTCCGAAAAACCAATACAACACCCACCTGGAACAATATATAAAGCTAAACGAACCGTTCAATGGGCACTTATCCTTACGGAAATCCCTATTGATTTACCTGTTTTTACAAGGAAATAAAATGTGAAAAAAATATTTCTACATCCCATGGCCTTTCCCAACCATTTAAATTTTTCTCTTACAGGTCTAACACTTCCGAAAAACCAATACAACGCCCACCCGAAACAATATATAAAGCTAAACGAACCGTTCACTGGGCACTTATCTGTACGGAAATCCCTATTGATTTACCTGTTTTTACAAGGAAATAAAATGTGAAAAAAAATATTTCTACATCCCATGGCCTTTCCCAACCATTTAAATATTTCTCTTACAGGTTTAACAGTTCTGAAAAACCAATACAACGCCCACCCGGAACAATATATAAAGCTAAACGAACCGTTCACTGGGTAATTACACGTACGAAAATCCCTATTGATTTACCTGTTTTTACAAGGAAATAAAATGTGAAAAAAATATTTCTACATCCCATGGCCTTTCCCAACCATTTAAATTTTTCTCTTACAGGTCTAACACTTCCGAAAAACCAATACAACGCCCACCCGGAACAATATATAAAGCTAAACGAACCGTTCACTGGGTAGTTACACGTACGAAAATCCCTATTGATTTACCTGTTTTTACAAGGAAATAAAATGTGAAAAAAATATTTCTACATCCCATGGCCTTTCCCAACCATTTAAATTTTTCTCTTACAGGTCTAACACTTCCGAAAAACCAATACAACGCCCACCCGAAACAATATATAAAGCTAAACGAACCGTTCACTGGGCACTTATCTGTATGGAAATCCCTATTGATTTACCTGTTTTTACAAGGAAATAAAATGTGAAAAAAATATTTCTACATCCCATGGCCTTTCCCAACCATTTAAATTTTTCTCTTACAGGTCTAACACTTCCGAAAAACCAATACAACGCCCACCCGGAACAATATATAAAGCTAAACGAACCGTTCACTGGGTAGTTACACGTACGAAAATCCCTATTGATTTACCTGTTTTTACAAGGAAATAAAATGTGAAAAAAATATTTCTAAATCCCATGGCCTTTCCCAACCATTTAAATTTTTCTCTTACAGGTCTAACACTTCCAAAAAACCAATACAACGCCCACCCGGAACAATATATAAAGCTAAACGAACCGTTCACTGGGCACTTATCCGTACGAAAATCCCTATTGTTTAACCTGTTTTTACAAGGAAATAAAGTGTGAAAAAAAATATTTCTACATCCCATGGCCTTTCCCAACCATTTAAATTTTTTTCTTACAGGTCTAACACTTCCGAAAAACCAATACAACACCCACCTGGAACAATATATAAAGCTAAACGAACCGTTCAATGGGCACTTATCCTTACGAAAATCCCTATTGATTTACCTGTTTTTACAAGGAAATAAAATGTGAAAAAAATATTTCTACATCCCATGGCCTTTCCCAACCATTTAAATTTTTCTCTTACAGGTCTAACACTTCCGAAAAACCAATACAACGCCCACCCGGAACAATATATAAAGCTATACGAACCGTTCACTGGGTAGTTACACGTACGAAAATCCCTATTGATTTACCTGTTTTTACAAGGAAATAAAATGTGAAAAAAATATTTCTAAATCCCATGGCCTTTCCCAACCATTTAAATTTTTCTCTTACAGGTCTAACACTTCCAAAAAACCAATACAACGCCCACCCGGAACAATATATAAAGCTAAACGACCCGTTCACTGGGCACTTATCCGTACGAAAATCCCTATTGTTTAACCTGTATTTACAAGGAAATAAAGTGTGAAAAAAATATTTCTACATCTCATGGCCTTTCCCAACCATTTAAATTTTTCTCTTACAGTTCTAACACTTCCGAAAAACCAATACAACGCCCTCCCAGAACAATATATAAAGCTAAACTATCGGTTCAATGGGTACTTACACGTACGAAAATCCCTATTGTTTTACCTGTTTTTACAAGGAAATAAAATGTGAAAAAAATATTTCTACATCCCATGGCCTTTCCCAACAATTTAAATTTTTCTCTTACAGGTCTAACACTTCCGAAAAACCTATACAACGCCCACCCGGAACAATATATAAAGCTAAACGAACCGTTCACTGGGCACTTATCCGTACGAAAATCCCTATTGATTTACCTGTTTTTACAAGGAAATAAAATGTGAAAAAAATATTTCTACATCCCATGGCCTTTCCCAAGCATTTAAATTTTTCTCTTAGAGGTCTAACACTTCCGAAAAACCAATACAACGCCCTCCCAGAACAATATATAAAGATAAACGAACAGTTCACTGGGTACTTACACGTACGAAAATCCCTATTGATTTACCTGTTTTTACAAGGAAATAAAATGTGAAAAAAATATTTCTACATCCCATGGCCTTTCCCAACCGTTTAAATTTGTCTCTTACAGGTCTAACACTTCCGAAAAACCAATACAACGCCCACCCGAAACAATATATAAAGCTAAACGAACCGTTCACTGGGCACTTATCCGTACGAAAATCCCTATTGATTTACCTGATTTTACAAGGAAATAAAATGTGAAAAAAATATTTCTACATCCCATGGCCTTTCCCAACCATTTAAATTTTTCTCTTACAGGTCTAACACTTCCGAAAAACCAATACAACGCCCACCCGAAACAATATATAAAGCTAAACGAACCGTTCACTGGGCACTTATCTGTACGGAAATCCCTATTGATTTACCTGTTTTTACAAGGAAATAAAATGTGAAAAAAATATTTCTACATCCCATGGCCTTTCCCAACCATTTAAATTTTTCTCTTACAGGTCTAACACTTCCGAAAAACCAATACAACGCCCACCCGGAACAATATATAAAGCTAAACGAACCGTTCACTGGGTAGTTACACGTACGAAAATCCCTATTGATTTACCTGTTTTTACAAGGAAATAAAATGTGAAAAAAATATTCCTAAATCCCATGGCCTTTCCCAACCATTTAAATTTTTCTCTTACAGGTCTAACACTTCCAAAAAACCAATACAACGCCCACCCGGAACAATATATAAAGCTAAACGAACCGTTCACTGGGCACTTATCCGTACGAAAATCCCGATAGATTTACCTGTTTTTACAAGGAAATAAAATGTGAAAAAAATATTTCTACATCCCATGGCCTTTCCCAACCATTTAAATTTTTCTCTTAAAGGGCTAACACTTCCGAAAAACCAATACAACGCCCACCCGGACCAATATATAAAGCTAAACGAACCGTTCACTGGGTACTTATCCGTACGAAAATCCCTATTGATTTACCTGTTTTTACAAGGAAATAAAATGTGAAAAAAATATTTCTACATCCCATGGCCTTTCCCAACCATTTAAATTTTTTTCTTACAGGTCTAACACTTCCGAAAAACCAATACAACGCCCACCCGGAACAATATATAAAGCTAAACGAACTGTTCACTGGGTACTTATCCGTACGAAAATCCCTATTGATTTACCTGTTTTTACAAGGAAATAAAATGTGAAAAAAATATTTCTACATCCCATGGCCTTTCCCAAGCATTTAAATTTTTCTCTTAGAGGTCTAACACTTCCGAAAAACCAATACAACGCCCTCCCAGAACAATATATAAAGATAAACGAACAGTTCACTGGGTACTTACACGTACGAAAATCCCTATTGATTTACCTGTATTTACAAGGAAATAAAATGTGAAAAAAATATTTCTACATCCCATGGCCTTTCCCAACCGTTTAAATTTGTCTCTTACAGGTCTAACACTTCCGAAAAACCAATACAACGCCCACCCGAAACAATATATAAAGCTAAACGAACCGTTCACTGGGCACTTATCCGTACGAAAATCCCTATTGATTTACCTGATTTTACAAGGAAATAAAATGTGAAAAAAATATTTCTACATCCCATGGCCTTTCCCAACCATTTAAATTTTTCTCTTACAGGTCTAACACTTCCGAAAAACCAATACAACACCCACCTGGAACAATATATAAAGCTAAACGAACCGTTCAATGGGCACTTATCCTTACGGAAATCCCTATTGATTTACCTGTTTTTACAAGGAAATAAAATGTGAAAAAAATATTTCTACATCCCATGGCCTTTCCCAACCATTTAAATTTTTCTCTTACAGGTCTAACACTTCCGAAAAACCAATACAACGCCCACCCGAAACAATATATAAAGCTAAACGAACCGTTCACTGGGCACTTATCTGTACGGAAATCCCTATTGATTTACCTGTTTTTACAAGGAAATAAAATGTGAAAAAAATATTTCTACATCCCATGGCCTTTCCCAACCATTTAAATTTTTCTCTTACAGGTCTAACACTTCCGAAAAACCAATACAACGCCCACCCGGAACAATATATAAAGCTAAACGAACCGTTCACTGGGTAGTTACACGTACGAAAATCCCTATTGATTTACCTGTTTTTACAAGGAAATAAAATGTGAAAAAAATGTTCCTAAATCCCATGGCCTTTCCCAACCATTTAAATTTTTCTCTTACAGGTCTAACACTTCCAAAAAACCAATACAACGCCCACCCGGAACAATATATAAAGCTAAACGAACCGTTCACTGGGCACTTATCCGTACGAAAATCCCGATAGATTTACCTGTTTTTATAAGGAAATAAAATGTGAAAAAAATATTTCTACATCCCATGGCCTTTCCCAACCATTTAAATTTTTCTCTTAAAGGGCTAACACTTCCAAAAAACCAATACAACGCCCACCCGGACCAATATATAAAGCTAAACGAACCGTTCACTGGGTACTCATCCGTACGAAAATCCCTATTGATTTACCTGTTTTTACAAGGAAATAAAATGTGAAAAAAATATTTCTACATCCCATGGCCTTTCCCAACCATTTAAATTTTTTTCTTACAGGTCTAACACTTCCGAAAAACCAATACAACGCCCAACCGGAACAATATATAAAGCTAAACGAACTGTTCACTGGGTACTTATCCGTACGAAAATCCCTATTGATTTACCTGTTTTTACAAGGAAATAAAATGTGAAAAAAATATTTCTACATCCCATGGCCTTTCCCAACCATTTAAATTTTTCTCTTACAGGTCTAACACTTCCGAAAAACCAATACAACGCCCACCCGGAACAATATATAAAGCTAAACGAACCGTTCACTGGGTCCTTATCCATATAAAAATCCCTATTGATTTACCTGTTTTTACAAGGAAATAAAATGTGAAAAAAATATTTCTACATCCCATGGCCTTTCCCAACCATTTAAATTTTTCTCTTACAGGTCTAACACTTCCGAAAAACCAATACAACGCCCACCCGGACCAATATATAAAGCTAAACGAACCGTTCACTGGGTACTTATCCGTACGAAAATCCCTATTGATTTACCTGTTTTTACAAGGAAATAAAATGTGAAAAAAAATTTCTACATCCCATGGCCTTTCCCAACCATTTAAAATTTTCTCTTACAGGTCTAACACTTCGGAAAAACCAATACAACGCCCACCCGGAACAATATATAAAGCTAAACGAACCGTTCACTGGGCACTTATCCGTACGAAAATCCCTATTGATTTACCTGTTTTTACAAGGAAATAAAATGTGAAAAAAATATTTCTACATCCCATGGCCTTTCCCAAGCATTTAAATTTTTCTCTTAGAGGTCTAACACTTCCGAAAAACCAATACAACGCCCTCCCAGAACAATATATAAAGATAAACGAACAGTTCACTGGGTACTTACACGTACGAAAATCCCTATTGATTTACCTGTTTTTACAAGGAAATAAAATGTGAAAAAAATATTTCTACATCCCATGGCCTTTCCCAACCGTTTAAATTTGTCTCTTACAGGTCTAACACTTCCGAAAAACCAATACAACGCCCACCCGAAACAATATATAAAGCTAAACGAACCGTTCACTGGGCACTTATCCGTACGAAAATCCCTATTGATTTACCTGATTTTACAAGGAAATAAAATGTGAAAAAAATATTTCTACATCCCATGGCCTTTCCCAACCATTTAAATTTTTCTCTTACAGGTCTAACACTTCCGAAAAACCAATACAACGCCCACCCGGAACAATATATAAAGCTAAACGAACCGTTCACTGGGTAGTTACACGTACGAAAATCCCTATTGATTTACCAGTTTTTACAAGGAAATAAAATGTGAAAAAAATATTCCTAAATCCCATGGCCTTTCCCAACCATTTAAATTTTTCTCTTACAGGTCTAACACTTCCAAAAAACCAATACAACGCCCACCCGGAACAATATATAAAGCTAAACGAACCGTTCACTGGGCACTTATCCGTACGAAAATCCCGATAGATTTACCTGGTTTTACAAGGAAATAAAATGTGAAAAAAAATATTTCTACATCCCATGGCCTTTCCCAACCATTTAAATTTTTCTCTTAAAGGGCTAACACTTCCGAAAAACCAATACAACGCCCACCCGGACCAATATATAAAGCTAAACGAACTGTTCACTGGGTACTTATCCGTACGAAAATCCCTATTGATTTACCTGTTTTTACAAGGAAATAAAATGTGAAAAAAATATTTCTACATCCCATGGCCTTTCCCAACCATTTAAATTTTTTTCTTACAGGTCTAACACTTCCGAAAAACCAATACAACGCCCACCCGGAACAATATATAAAGCTAAACGAACTGTTCACTGGGTACTTATCCGTACGAAAATCCCTATTGATTTACCTGTTTTTACAAGGAAATAAAATGTGAAAAAAATATTTCTACATCCCATAGCCTTTCCCAAACATTTAAATTTTTCTCTTAGAGGTCTAACACTTCCGAAAAACCAATACAACGCCCTCCCAGAACAATATATAAAGATAAACGAACAGTTCACTGGGTACTTACACGTACGAAAATCCCTATTGATTTACCTGTTTTTACAAGGAAATAAAATGTGAAAAAAATATTTCTACATCCCATGGCCTTTCCCAACCGTTTATATTTGTCTCTTACAGGTCTAACACTTCCGAAAAACCAATACAACGCCCACCCGAAACAATATATAAAGCTAAACGAACCGTTCACTGGGCACTTATCCGTACGAAAATCCCTACTGATTTACCTGATTTTACAAGGAAATAAAATGTGAAAAAAATATTTCTACATCCCATGGCCTTTCCCAACCATTTAAATTTTTCTCTTACAGGTCTAACACTTCCGAAAAACCAATACAACACCCACCTGGAACAATATATAAAGCTAAACGAACCGTTCAATGGGCACTTATCCTTACGAAAATCCCTATTGATTTACCTGTTTTTACAAGGAAATAAAATGTGAAAAAAATATTTCTACATCCCATGGCCTTTCCCAACCATTTAAATTTTTCTCTTACAGGTCTAACACTTCCGAAAAACCAATACAACGCCCACCCGAAACAATATATAAAGCTAAACGAACCGTTCACTGGGCACTTATCTGTACGGAAATCCCTATTGATTTACCTGTTTTTACAAGGAAATAAAATGTGAAAAAAATATTTCTACATCCCATGGCCTTTCCCAACCATTTAAATTTTTCTCTTACAGGTCTAACACTTCCGAAAAACCAATACAACGCCCACCCGGAACAATATATAAAGCTAAACGAACCGTTCACTGGGTAGTTACACGTACGAAAATCCCTATTGATTTACCTGTTTTTACAAGGAAATAAAATGTGAAAAAAATGTTCCTAAATCCCATGGCCTTTCCCAACCATTTAAATTTTTCTCTTACAGGTCTAACACTTCCAAAAAACCAATACAACGCCCACCCGGAACAATATATAAAGCTAAACGAACCGTTCACTGGGCACTTATCCGTACGAAAATCCCGATAGATTTACCTGTTTTTACAAGGAAATAAAATGTGAAAAAAATATTTCTACATCCCATGGCCTTTCCCAACCATTTAAATTTTTCTCTTAAAGGGCTAACACTTCCAAAAAACCAATACAACGCCCACCCGGACCAATATATAAAGCTAAACGAACCGTTCACTGGGTACTTATCCGTACGAAAATCCCTATTGATTTACCTGTTTTTACAAGGAAATAAAATGTGAAAAAAATATTTCTACATCCCATGGCCTTTCCCAACCATTTAAATTTTTTTCTTACAGGTCTAACACTTCCGAAAAACCAATACAACGCCCAACCGGAACAATATATAAAGCTAAACGAACTGTTCACTGGGTACTTATCCGTACGAAAATCCCTATTGATTTACCTGTTTTTACAAGGAAATAAAATGTGAAAAAAATATTTCTACATCCCATGGCCTTTCCCAACCATTTAAATTTTTCTCTTACAGGTCTAACACTTCCGAAAAACCAATACAACGCCCACCCGGAACAATATATAAAGCTAAACGAACCGTTCACTGGGTACTTATCCATATAAAAATCCCTATTGATTTACCTGTTTTTACAAGGAAATAAAATGTGAAAAAAATAGTTCTACATCCCATGGCCTTTCCCAACCATTTAAATTCTTCTCTTACAGGTCTAACACTTCCGAAAAACCAATACAACGCCCACCCGGACCAATATATAAAGCTAAACGAACCGTTCACTGGGTACTTATCCGTACGAAAATCCCTATTGATTTACCTGTTTTTACAAGGAAATAAAATGTGAAAAAAATATTTCTACATCCCATGGCCTTTCCCAACCATTTAAATTTTTCTCTTAAAGGGCTAACACTTCCAAAAAACCAATACAACGCCCACCCGGACCAATATATAAAGCTAAACGAACCGTTCACTGGGTACTTATCCGTACGAAAATCCCTATTGATTTACCTGTTTTTACAAGGAAATAAAATGTGAAAAAAATATTTCTACATCCCATGGCCTTTCCCAACCATTTAAATTTTTTTCTTACAGGTCTAACACTTCCGAAAAACCAATACAACGCCCAACCGGAACAATATATAAAGCTAAACGAACTGTTCACTGGGTACTTATCCGTACGAAAATCCCTATTGATTTACCTGTTTTTACAAGGAAATAAAATGTGAAAAAAATATTTCTACATCCCATGGCCTTTCCCAACCATTTAAATTTTTCTCTTACAGGTCTAACACTTCCGAAAAACCAATACAACGCCCACCCGGAACAATATATAAAGCTAAACGAACCGTTCACTGGGTACTTATCCATATAAAAATCCCTATTGATTTACCTGTTTTTACAAGGAAATAAAATGTGAAAAAAATATTTCTACATCCCATGGCCTTTCCCAACCATTTAAATTCTTCTCTTACAGGTCTAACACTTCCAAAAAACCAATACAACGCCCACCCGGACCAATATATAAAGCTAAACGAACCGTTCACTGGGTACTTATCCGTACGAAAATCCCTATTGATTTACCTGTTTTTACAAGGAAATAAAATGTGAAAAAAATATTTCTACATCCCATGGCCTTTCCCAACCATTTAAATTTTTCTCTTACAGGTCTAACACTTCCGAAAAACCAATACAACGCCCACCCGGAACAATATATAAAGCTAAACGAACCGTTCACTGGGTACTTATCCGTACGAAAATCCCTATTGATTTACCTGGTTTTACAAGGAAATAAAATGAAAAAAAAATATTTCTACATCCCATGGCCTTTCCCAACCATATAAATTTTTCTCTTACAGGTCTAACACTTCCGAAAAACCAATACAACGCCCACCCGGACCGATATATAAATCTAAACGAACCGTTCACTGGGTACTTATACGTACGAAAATCCCTATTGATTTACCTGTTTTTACAAGGAAATAAAATGTGAAAAAAATATTTCTACATCACATGGCCTTTCCCAACCATTTAAATTTTTCTCTTGAAAGGCTAACACTTCCGAAAAACCGATACAACACCCACCCGGACCAATATATAAAGCTAAACGAACCGTTCACTGGGTACTTATACGTACCAAAATCCTTTTGATTTACCTGTTTTTACAAGGAAATAAAATGTGAAAAAAATATTTCTACATCCCATGGCCTTTCCCAACCCTTTAAATTTTTCTCTTACAGGGCTAACACTTCCGAAAAACCAATACAACGCCCACCCGGACCAATATATAAAGCTAAACGAACCGTTCACTGGGTACTTATCCGTACGAAAATCCCTATGGATTTACCTGTTTTTACAAGGAAATAAAATGTGAAAAAAATATTTCTACATCCCATGGCCATTCCCAACCATTTAAATTTTTCTCTTAAAAGGCTAACACTTCCGAAAAACCAATACAACGCCCACCCTGACCAATATATAAAGCTAAACGAACCGTTCACTGGGTACTTATCCGTACGAAAATCCCAATGGATTTACCTGTTTTTACAAGGAATTAAAATGTGAAAAAAATATTTCTACATCCCATGGCCTTTCCCAACCATTTAAATTTTTTTCTTACAAGTCTAACACTTCCGAAAAACCAATACAACGCCCACCCGGAACAATATATAAAGCTAAACGAACTGTTCACTGGGTACTTATCCGTACGAAGATCCCTATTGATTTACCTGTTTTTACAAGGAAATAAAATGTGAAAAAAATATTTCTACATCCCATGGCCTTTCCCAACCATTTAAATTCTTCTCTTACAGGTCTAACACTTCCGAAAAACCAATACAACGCCCACCCGGACCAATATATAAAGCTAAACGAACCGTTCACTGGGTACTTATACGTACGAAAATCCCGATAGATTTACCTGTTTATACAAGGAAATAAAATGTGAAAAAAATATTTCTACATCCCATGGCCTTTCCCAACGATTTAAATTTTTCTCTTACAAGTCTAACACTTCCGAAAAACCAATACAACGCCCACCCGGAACAATATATAAAGCTAAACGAACCGTTCACTGGGTACTTATCCGTACGAAAATCCCTATTGATTTACCTGTTTTTACAAGGAAATAAAATGTGAAAAAAATATTTCTATATCCCATGGCCTTTCCCAACCATTTAAATTTTTCTCTTACAGGTGTAACACTTCCGAAAAACCAATACAACGCCCACCCAGAACAATATATAAAGCTAAACCAACCGTTCACTGGGTACTTATCCGTACGAAGATCCCTATTGATTTACCTGTTTTTACAAGGAAATAAAATGTGAAAAAAATATTTCTACATCCCATGGCCTTTCCCAACCATTTAAATTCTTCTCTTACAGGTCTAACACTTCCGAAAAACCAATACAACGCCCACCCGGACCAATATATAAAGCTAAACGAACCGTTCACTGGGTACTTATCCGTACGAAAATCCCGATAGATTTACCTGTTTTTACAAGGAAATAAAATGTGAAAAAAATATTTCTACATCCCATGGCCTTTCCCAACCATTTAAATTTTTCTCTTACAGGTCTAACACTTCCGAAAAACCAATACAACGCCCACCCGGAACAATATATAAAGCTAAACGAACCGTTCACTGGGTACTTATCCGTACGAAAATCCCTATTGATTTACCTGGTTTTACAAGGAAATAAGATGTGAAAACAATATTTCTACATCCCATGGCCTTTCCCAACCATTTAAATTTTTCTCTTACAGGTCTAACACTTCCGAAAAACCAATACAACGCCCACCCGGACCAATATACAAAGCTAAACGAACCGTTCACTGGGTACTTATCCGTACGAAAATCCCTATTGATTTACCTGTTTTTACAAGGAAATAAAATGTGAAAAAAATATTTCTACATCCCATGGCCTTTCCCAACCATTTAAATTTTTCTCTTAAAGGGCTAACACTTCCGAAAAACCAATACAACGCCCACCCGGACCAATATATAAAGCTAAACGAACTGTTCACTGGGTACTTATCCGTACGAAAATCCCTATTGATTTACCTGTTTTTACAAGGAAATAAAATGTGAAAAAAATATTTCTACATCCCATGGCCTTTCCCAACCATTTAAATTTTTTTCTTACAGGTCTAACACTTCCGAAAAACCAATACAACGCGCACCCGGAACAATATATAAAGCTAAACGAACTGTTCACTGGGTACTTATCCGTACGAAAATCCCTATTGATTTACCTGTATTTACAAGGAAATAAAATGTGAAAAAAATATTTCTACATCCCATGGCCTTTCCCAACCATTTAAATTTTTCTCTTACAGGTCTAACACTTCCGAAAAACCAATACAACGCCCACCCGGAACAATATATAAAGCTAAACGAACCGTTCACTGGGTACTTATCCATGTAAAAATCCCTATTGATTTACCTGTTTTTACAAGGAAATAAAATGTGAAAAAAATATTTCTACATCCCATGGCCTTTCCCAACCATTTAAATTCTTCTCTTACAGGTCTAACACTTCCGAAAAACCAATACAACGCCCACCCGGACCAATATATAAAGCTAAACGAACCGTTCACTGGGCACTTATCCGTACGAAAATCCCGATAGATTTACCTGTTTTTACAAGGAAATAAAATGTGAAAAAAATATTTCTACATCCCATGGCCTTTCCCAACCATTTAAATTTTTCTCTTAAAGGGCTAACACTTCCAAAAAACCAATACAACGCCCACCCGGACCAATATATAAAGCTAAACGAACCGTTCACTGGGTACTTATCCGTACGAAAATCCCTATTGATTTACCTGTTTTTACAAGGAAATAAAATGTGAAAAAAATATTTCTACATCCCATGGCCTTTCCCAACCATTTAAATTTTTTTCTTACAGGTCTAACACTTCCGAAAAACCAATACAACGCCCAACCGGAACAATATATAAAGCTAAACGAACTGTTCACTGGGTACATATCCGTACGAAAATCCCTATTGATTTACCTGTTTTTACAAGGAAATAAAATGTGAAAAAAATATTTCTACATCCCATGGCCTTTCCCAACCATTTAAATTTTTCTCTTACAGGTCTAACACTTCCGAAAAACCAATACAACGCCCACCCGGAACAATATATAAAGCTAAACGAACCGTTCACTGGGTACTTATCCAAATAAAAATCCCTATTGATTTACCTGTTTTTACAAGGAAATAAAATGTGAAAAAAATATTTCTACATCCCATGGCCTTTCCCAACCATTTAAATTCTTCTCTTACAGGTCTAACACTTCCGAAAAACCAATACAACGCCCACCCGGACCAATATATAAAGCTAAACGAACCGTTCACTGGGTACTTATCCGTACGAAAATCCCTATTGATTTACCTGTTTTTACAAGGAAATAAAATGTGAAAAAAATATTTCTACATCCCATGGCCTTTCCCAACCATTTAAATTTTTCTCTTAAAGGGCTAACACTTCCAAAAAACCAATACAACGCCCACCCGGACCAATATATAAAGCTAAACGAACCGTTCACTGGGTACTTATCCGTACGAAAATCCCTATTGATTTACCTGTTTTTACAAGGAAATAAAATGTGAAAAAAATATTTCTACATCCCATGGCCTTTCCCAACCATTTAAATTTTTTTCTTACAGGTCTAACACTTCCGAAAAACCAATACAACGCCCAACCGGAACAATATATAAAGCTAAACGAACTGTTCACTGGGTACTTATCCGTACGAAAATCCCTATTGATTTACCTGTTTTTACAAGGAAATAAAATGTGAAAAAAATATTTCTACATCCCATGGCCTTTCCCAACCATTTAAATTTTTCTCTTACAGGTCTAACACTTCCGAAAAACCAATACAACGCCCACCCGGAACAATATATAAAGCTAAACGAACCGTTCACTGGGTACTTATCCATATAAAAATCCCTATTGATTTACCTGTTTTTACAAGGAAATAAAATGTGAAAAAAATATTTCTACATCCCATGGCCTTTCCCAACCATTTAAATTCTTCTCTTACAGGTCTAACACTTCCAAAAAACCAATACAACGCCCACCCGGACCAATATATAAAGCTAAACGAACCGTTCACTGGGTACTTATCCGTACGAAAATCCCTATTGATTTACCTGTTTTTACAAGGAAATAAAATGTGAAAAAAATATTTCTACATCCCATGGCCTTTCCCAACCATTTAAATTTTTCTCTTACAGGTCTAACACTTCCGAAAAACCAATACAACGCCCACCCGGAACAATATATAAAGCTAAACGAACCGTTCACTGGGTACTTATCCGTACGAAAATCCCTATTGATTTACCTGGTTTTACAAGGAAATAAAATGAAAAAAAAATATTTCTACATCCCATGGCCTTTCCCAACCATATAAATTTTTCTCTTACAGGTCTAACACTTCCGAAAAACCAATACAACGCCCACCCGGACCGATATATAAATCTAAACGAACCGTTCACTGGGTACTTATACGTACGAAAATCCCTATTGATTTACCTGTTTTTACAAGGAAATAAAATGTGAAAAAAATATTTCTACATCACATGGCCTTTCCCAACCATTTAAATTTTTCTCTTGAAAGGCTAACACTTCCGAAAAACCGATACAACACCCACCCGGACCAATATATAAAGCTAAACGAACCGTTCACTGGGTACTTATACGTACCAAAATCCTTTTGATTTACCTGTTTTTACAAGGAAATAAAATGTGAAAAAAATATTTCTACATCCCATGGCCTTTCCCAACCCTTTAAATTTTTCTCTTACAGGGCTAACACTTCCGAAAAACCAATACAACGCCCACCCGGACCAATATATAAAGCTAAACGAACCGTTCACTGGGTACTTATCCGTACGAAAATCCCTATGGATTTACCTGTTTTTACAAGGAAATAAAATGTGAAAAAAATATTTCTACATCCCATGGCCATTCCCAACCATTTAAATTTTTCTCTTAAAAGGCTAACACTTCCGAAAAACCAATACAACGCCCACCCTGACCAATATATAAAGCTAAACGAACCGTTCACTGGGTACTTATCCGTACGAAAATCCCAATGGATTTACCTGTTTTTACAAGGAATTAAAATGTGAAAAAAATATTTCTACATCCCATGGCCTTTCCCAACCATTTAAATTTTTTTCTTACAAGTCTAACACTTCCGAAAAACCAATACAACGCCCACCCGGAACAATATATAAAGCTAAACGAACTGTTCACTGGGTACTTATCCGTACGAAGATCCCTATTGATTTACCTGTTTTTACAAGGAAATAAAATGTGAAAAAAATATTTCTACATCCCATGGCCTTTCCCAACCATTTAAATTCTTCTCTTACAGTTCTAACACTTCCGAAAAACCAATACAACGCCCACCCGGACCAATATATAAAGCTAAACGAACCGTTCACTGGGTACTTATACGTACGAAAATCCCGATAGATTTACCTGTTTATACAAGGAAATAAAATGTGAAAAAAATATTTCTACATCCCATGGCCTTTCCCAACGATTTAAATTTTTCTCTTACAAGTCTAACACTTCCGAAAAACCAATACAACGCCCACCCGGAACAATATATAAAGCTAAACGAACCGTTCACTGGGTACTTATCCGTACGAAAATCCCTATTGATTTACCTGTTTTTACAAGGAAATAAAATGTGAAAAAAATATTTCTATATCCCATGGCCTTTCCCAACCATTTAAATTTTTCTCTTACAGGTGTAACACTTCCGAAAAACCAATACAACGCCCACCCAGAACAATATATAAAGCTAAACCAACCGTTCACTGGGTACTTATCCGTACGAAGATCCCTATTGATTTACCTGTTTTTACAAGGAAATAAAATGTGAAAAAAATATTTCTACATCCCATGGCCTTTCCCAACCATTTAAATTCTTCTCTTACAGGTCTAACACTTCCGAAAAACCAATACAACGCCCACCCGGACCAATATATAAAGCTAAACGAACCGTTCACTGGGTACTTATCCGTACGAAAATCCCGATAGATTTACCTGTTTTTACAAGGAAATAAAATGTGAAAAAAATATTTCTACATCCCATGGCCTTTCCCAACCATTTAAATTTTTCTCTTACAGGTCTAACACTTCCGAAAAACCAATACAACGCCCACCCGGAACAATATATAAAGCTAAACGAACCGTTCACTGGGTACTTATCCGTACGAAAATCCCTATTGATTTACCTGGTTTTACAAGGAAATAAGATGTGAAAACAATATTTCTACATCCCATGGCCTTTCCCAACCATTTAAATTTTTCTCTTACAGGTCTAACACTTCCGAAAAACCAATACAACGCCCACCCGGACCAATATACAAAGCTAAACGAACCGTTCACTGGGTACATATCCGTACGAAAATCCCTATTGATTTACCTGTTTTTACAAGGAAATAAAATGTGAAAAAAATATTTCTACATCCCATGGCCTTTCCCAACCATTTAAATTTTTCTCTTAAAGGGCTAACACTTCCGAAAAACCAATACAACGCCCACCCGGACCAATATATAAAGCTAAACGAACTGTTCACTGGGTACTTATCCGTACGAAAATCCCTATTGATTTACCTGTTTTTACAAGGAAATAAAATGTGAAAAAAATATTTCTACATCCCATGGCCTTTCCCAACCATTTAAATTTTTTTCTTACAGGTCTAACACTTCCGAAAAACCAATACAACGCGCACCCGGAACAATATATAAAGCTAAACGAACTGTTCACTGGGTACTTATCCGTACGAAAATCCCTATTGATTTACCTGTATTTACAAGGAAATAAAATGTGAAAAAAATATTTCTACATCCCATGGCCTTTCCCAACCATTTAAATTTTTCTCTTACAGGTCTAACACTTCCGAAAAACCAATACAACGCCCACCCGGAACAATATATAAAGCTAAACGAACCGTTCACTGGGTACTTATCCATGTAAAAATCCCTATTGATTTACCTGTTTTTACAAGGAAATAAAATGTGAAAAAAATATTTCTACATCCCATGGCCTTTCCCAACCATTTAAATTCTTCTCTTACAGGTCTAACACTTCCGAAAAACCAATACAACGCCCACCCGGACCAATATATAAAGCTAAACGAACCGTTCACTGGGTACTTATACGTACGAAAATCCCGATAGATTTACCTGTTTATACAAGGAAATAAAATGTGAAAAAAATATTTCTACATCCCATGGCCTTTCCCAACCATTTAAATTTTTCTCTTACAGGTCTAACACTTCCGAAAAACCAATACAACGCCCACCCGGAACAATATATAAAGCTAAACGAACCGTTCACTGGGTACTTATCCGTACGAAAATCCCTATTGATTTACCTGGTTTTACAAGGAAATAAAATGAAAAAAAAATATTTCTACATCCCATGGCCTTTCCCAACCATATAAATTTTTCTCTTACAGGTCTAACACTTCCGAAAAACCAATACAACGCCCACCCGGACCGATATATGAAGCTAAACGAACCGTTCACTGGGTACTTATACGTACGAAAATCCCTATTGATTTACCTGTTTTTACAAGGAAATAAAATGTGAAAAAAATATTTCTACATCACATGGCCTTTCCCAACCATTTAAATTTTTCTCTTGAAAGGCTAACACTTCCGAAAAACCGATACAACACCCACCCGGACCAATATATAAAGCTAAACGAACCGTTCACTGGGTACTTATACGTACCAAAATCCCTATTGATTTACCTGTTTTTACAAGGAAATAAAATGTGAAAAAAATATTTCTACATCCCATGGCCTCTCCCAACCCTTTAAATTTTTCTCTTACAGGGCTAACACTTCCAAAAAACCAATACAACGCCCACCCGGACCAATATATAAAGCTAAACCAACCGTTCACTGGGTACTTATCCGTACGAAAATCCCTATTGATTTACCTGTTTTTACAAGGAAATAAAATGTGAAAAAAATATTTCTACATCCCATGGCCTTTCCCAACCATTTAAATTTTTCTCTTACAGGTCTAACACTTCCGAAAAACCAATACAACGCCCACCCGGAACAATATATATAGCTAAACGAACCGTTCACTGGGTACTTATCCGTACGAAAATCCCTATTGATTTACCTGTTTTTACAAGGAAATAAAATGTGAAAAAAATATTTCTACATCCCATGGCCTTTCCCAACCATTTAAATTTTTCTCTTAAAGGGCTAACACTTCCGAAAAACCAATACAACGCCCACCTGGACCAATATATAAAGCTAAACGAACCGTTCACTGGGTATTTATCCGTACGAAAATCCCTATTGATTTACCTGTTTTTACAAGGAAATAAAATGTGAAAAAATATTTCTACATCCCATGGCCTTTCCCAACCATTAAAATTTTTCTCTTACAGGTCTAACACTTCCGAAAAACCAATACAACGCCCACCCGGAACAATATATAAAGCTAAACGAACCGTTCACTGGGTACTTATCCGTACGAAAATCCCTATTGATTTACCTGTTTTTACAAGGAATAAAATGTGAAAAAAATATTTCTATATCCCATGGCCTTTCCCAACCATTTAAATTTTTCTCTTACAGGTGTAACACTTCCGAAAAACCAATACAACGCCCACCCGGAACAATATATAAAGCTAAACAAACCGTTCACTGGGTACTTATACGTACGAAAATCCCTATTGATTTACCTGTTTTTACAAGGGAATAAAATGTGAAAAAAATATTTCTATATCCCATGGCCTTTCCCAACTATTTAAATTTTTCTCTTACAGGGCTAACACTTCCGAAAAACCAATACAACGCCCACCCGGACCAATATATAAAGCTAAACGAACCGTTCACTGGGTACTTATCCGTACGAAAATCCCTATTGATTTACCTGGTTTTACAAGGAAATAAGATGTGAAAACAATATTTCTACATCCCATGGCCTTTCCCAACCATTTAAATTTTTCTCTTACAGGTCTAACACTTCCGAAATACCAATACAACGCCCACCCGGACCAATATACAAAGCTAAACGAACCGTTCACTGGGTACTTATCCGTACGAAAATCCCGATAGATTTACCTGTTTTTACAAGGAAATAAAATGTGAAAAAAATATTTCTACATCCCATGGCCTTTCCCAACCATTTAAATTTTTCTCTTAAAGGGCTAACACTTCCGAAAAACCAATACAACGCCCACCCGGAACAATATATAAAGCTAAACGAACCGTTCACTGAGTACTTATACGTACGAAAATCCCGATAGATTTACCTGTTTATACAAGGAAATAAAATGAGAAAAAAATATTTCTACATCCCATGGCCTTTCCCAAACATTTAAATTTTTCTCTTACAGGTCTAACACTTCCGAAAAACCAATACAACGCCCACCCGGACCAATATATAAAGCTAAATGAACCGTGCACTGGGTACTTATTCGTACGAAAATCCCTATTGATTTACCTGTTTTTACAAGGAAATAAAATGTGAAAAAAATATTTCTACATCACATGGCCTTTCCCAACCATTTAACTTTTTCTCTTACAGGTCTAACACTTCCGAAAAACCAATACAACACCCACCCGGACCAATATATAAAGCTAAACGAACCGTTTACTGGGTACTTATACGTACGAAAATCCCTATTGATTTACCTGTTTTTACAAGGAAATAAAATGTGAAAAAAATATTTCTACATCCCATGGCCTTTTCCAACCATTTAAATTTTTTTCTTACAGGTCTAACACTTCCGAAAAACCAATACAACGCCCACCCGGAACAATATATAAAGCTAAACGAACTGTTCACTGGGTACTTATCCGTACGAAAATCCCTATTGATTTACCTGTTTTTACAAGGAAATAAAATGTGAAAAAAATATTTCTACATCCCATGGCCTTTCCCAACCATTTAAATTTTTCTCTTACAGGTCTAACACTTCCGAAAAACCAATACAACGCCCACCCGGAACAATATATAAAGCTAAACGAACCGTTCACTGGGTACTTATACGTACGAAAATCCCGATAGATTTACCTGTTTTTACAAGGAAATAAAATGTGAAAAAAATATTTCTACATCCCATGGCCTTTCCCAACCATTTAAATTTTTCTCTTACAGGTCTAACACTTCCGAAAAACCAATACAACGCCCACCCGGAACAATATATAAAGCTAAACGAACCGTTCACTGGGTACTTATCCGTACGAAAATCCCTATGGATTTACCTGTTTTTACAAGGAAATAAAATGTGAAAAAAATATTTCTACATCCCATGGCCTTTCCCAACCATTTAAATTTTTTTCTTACAGGTCTAACACTTCCGAAAAACCAATACAACGCCCACCCGGAACAATATATAAAGCTAAACGAACTGTTCACTGGGTACTTATCCGTACGAAAATCCCTATTGATTTACCTGTTTTTACAAGGAAATAAAATGTGAAAAAAATATTTCTACATCCCATGGCCTTTCCCAACCATTTAAATTTTTCTCTTACAGGTCTAACACTTCCGAAAAACCAATACAACGCCCACCCGGAACAATATATAAAGCTAAACGAACCGTTCACTGGGTACTTATCCATATGAAAATCCCTATTGATTTACCTGTTTTTACAGGAAATAAAATGTGAAAAAAATATTTCTACATCCCATGGCCTTTCCCAACCATTTAAATTTTTCTCTTACAGGTCTAACACTTCCGAAAAACCAATACAACGCCCACCCGGAACAATATATAAAGCTAAACGAACCGTTCACTGGGTACTTATACGTACGAAAATCCCGATAGATTTACCTGTTTTTACAAGGAAATAAAATGTGAAAAAAATATTTCTACATCACATGGCCTTTCCCAACCATTTAAATTTTTCTCTTACAGGTCTAACACTTCCGAAAAACCAATACAACACCCACCCGGACCAATATATAAAGCTAAACGAACCGTTTACTGGGTACTTATACGTACGAAAATCCCTATTGATTTACCTGTTTTTACAGGAAATAAAATGTGAAAAAAATATTTCTACATCCCATGGCCTTTCCCAACCATTGAAGTTTTTCTCTTACAGGGCTAACACTTCCGAAAAACCAATACAACGCCCACCCGGAACAATATATAAAGCTAAACGAACCGTTCACTGGGTACTTATCCGTACGAAAATCCCGATAGATTTACCTGTTTTTACAAGGAAATAAAATGTGAAAAAAATATTTCTACATCCCATGGCCTTTCCCAACCATTTAAATTTTTCTCTTAAAGGGCTAACACTTCCGAAAAACCAATACAACGCCCACCCGGACCAATATATAAAGCTAAACGAACCGTTCACTGGGTACTTATCCGTACGAAAATCCCTATTGATTTACCTGTTTTTACAAGGAAATAAAATGTGAAAAAAATATTTCTACATCCCATGGCCTTTCCCAACCATTTAAATTTTTTTCTTACAGGTCTAACACTTCCGAAAAACCAATACAACGCCCACCCGGAACAATATATAAAGCTAAACGAACTGTTCACTGGGTACTTATCCGTACGAAAATCCCTATTGATTTACCTGTTTTTACAAGGAAATAAAATGTGAAAAAAATATTTCTACATCCCATGGCCTTTCCCAACCATTTAAATTTTTCTCTTACAGGTCTAACACTTCCGAAAAACCAATACAACGCCCACCCGGAACAATATATAAAGCTAAACGAACCGTTCACTGGGTACTTATCCATATAAAAATCCCTATTGATTTACCTGTTTTTACAAGGAAATAAAATGTGAAAAAAATATTTCTACATCCCATGGCCTTTCCCAACCATTTAAATGCTTCTCTTATAGGTCTAACACTTCCGAAAAACCAATACAACGCCCACCCGGACCAATATATAAAGCTAAACGAACTGTTCACTGGGTACTTATACGTACGAAAATCCCGATAGATTTACCTGTTTTTACAAGGAAATAAAATGTGAAAAAAATATTTCTACATCCCATGGCCTTTCCCAACCATTTAAATTTTTCTCTTACAGGTCTAACACTTCCGAAAAACCAATACAACGCCCACCCGGAACAATATATAAAGCTAAACGAACCGTTCACTGGGTACTTATCCGTACGAAAATCCCTATTGATTTACCTGGTTTTACAAGGAAATAAAATGAAAAAAAAAATATTTCTACATCCCATGGCCTTTCCCAACCATTTAAATTTTTCTCTTACAGGTCTAACACTTCCGAAAAACCAATACAATGCCCACCCGGACCGATATATAAAGCTAAACGAACCGTTCACTGGGTACTTATACGTACCAAAATCCCTATTGATTTACCTGTTTTTACAAGGAAATAAAATGTGAAAAAAATATTTCTACATCCCATGGCCTTTCCCAACCCTTTAAATTTTTCTCTTACAGGGCTAACACTTCCGAAAAACCAATACAACGCCCACCCGGAACAATATATAAAGCTAAACGAACCGTTCACTGGGTACTTATCCGTACGAAAATCCCTATTGATTTACCTGGTTTTACAAGGAAATAAAATGAAAAAAAAATATTTCTACATCCCATGGCCTTTCCCAACCATTTAAATTTTTCTCTTACAGGTCTAACACTTCCGAAAAACCAATACAATGCCCACCCGGACCGATATATAAAGCTAAACGAACCGTTCACTGGGTACTTATACATACCAAAATCCCTATTGATTTACCTGTTTTTACAAGGAAATAAAATGTGAAAAAAATATTTCTACATCCCATGGCCTTTCCCAACCCTTTAAATTTTTCTTTTACAGGGCTAACACTTCCGAAAAACCAATACAACGCCCACCCGGACCAATATATAAAGCTAAAGGAACCGTTCACTGGGTACTTATCCGTACGAAAATCCCTATGGATTTACCTGTTTTTACAAGGAAATAAAATGTGAAAAAAATATTTCTACATCCCATGGCCTTTCCCAACCATTTAAATTTTTTTCTTACAGGTCTAACACTTCCGAAAAACCAATACAACGCCCACCCGGAACAATATATAAAGCTAAACGAACTGTTCACTGGGTACTTATCCGTACAAAAATCCCTATTGATTTACCTGTTTTTACAAGGAAATAAAATGTGAAAAAAATATTTCTACATCCCATGGCCTTTCCCAACCATTTAAATTTTTCTCTTACAGGTCTAACACTTCCGAAAAACCAATACAACGCCCACCCGGAACAATATATAAAGCTAAACGAACCGTTCACTGGGTACTTATCCATATGAAAATCCCTATTGATTTACCTGTTTTTACAAGGAAATAAAATGTGAAAAAAATATTTCTACATCCCATGGCCTTTCCCAACCTTTTAAATTCTTCTCTTACAGGTCTAACACTTCCGAAAAACCAATACAACGCCCACCCGGACCAATATATAAAGCTAAACGAACCGTTCACTGGGTACTTATCCGTACGAAAATCCCTATTGATTTACCTGGTTTTACAAGGAAATAAGATGTGAAAACAATATTTCTACATCCCATGGCCTTTCCCAACCATTTAAATTTTTCTCTTACAGGTCTAACACTTCCGAAAAACCAATACAACGCCCACCCGGACCAATATATAAAGCTAAACGAACCGTTCACTGGGTACTTATTCGTACGAACATCCCTATTGATTTACCTGTTTTTACAAGGAAATAAAATGTGAAAAAAATATTTCTACATCACATGGCCTTTCCCAACCATTTAAATTTTTCTCTTACAGGTCTAACACTTCCGAAAAACCAATACAACACCCACCCGGACCAATATATAAAGCTAAACGAACCGTTTACTGGGTACTTATACGTACGAAAATCCCTATTGATTTACCTGTTTTTACAAGCAAATAAAATGTGAAAAAAATATTTCTACATCCCATGGCCTTTCCCAACCATTTAAGTTTTTCTCTTACAGGGCTAACACTTCCGAAAAACCAATACAACGCCCACCCGGAACAATATATAAAGCTAAACGAACCGTTCACTGGGTACTTATCCGTACGAAAATCCCGATAGATTTACCTGTTTTTACAAGGAAATAAAATGTGAAAAAAATATTTCTACATCCCATGGCCTTTCCCAACCATTTAAATTTTTCTCTTAAAGGGCTAACACTTCCGAAAAACCAATACAACGCCCACCCGGACCAATATATAAAGCTAAACGAACCGTTCACTGGGTACTTATCCGTACGAAAATCCCTATTGATTTACCTGTTTTTACAAGGAAATAAAATGTGAAAAAAATATTTCTACATCCCATGGCCTTTCCCAACCATTTAAATTTTTTTCTTACATGTCTAACACTTCCGAAAAACCAATACAACGCCCACCCGGAACAATATATAAAGCTAAACGAACTGTTCACTGGGTACTTATCCGTACGAAAATCCCTATTGATTTACCTGTTTTTACAAGGAAATAAAATGTGAAAAAAATATTTCTACATCCCATGGCCTTTCCCAACCATTTAAATTTTTCTCTTACAGGTCTAACACTTCCGAAAAACCAATACAACGCCCACCCGGAACAATATATAAAGCTAAACGAACCGTTCACTGGGTACTTATCCATATGAAAATCCCTATTGATTTACCTGTTTTTACAAGGAAATAAAATGTGAAAAAAATATTTCTACATCCCATGGCCTTTCCCAACCATTTAAATTCTTCTCTTACAGGTCTAACACTTCCGAAAAACCAATACAACGCCCACCCGGACCAATATATAAAGCTAAACGAACCGTTCACTGGGTACTTATCCGTACGAAAATCCCTATTGATTTACCTGGTTTTACAAGGAAATAAGATGTGAAAACAATATTTCTACATCCCATGGCCTTTCCCAACCATTTAAATTTTTCTCTTACAGGTCTAACACTTCCGAAAAACCAATACAACGCCCACCCGGACCAATATATAAAGCTAAACGAACCGTTCACTGGGTACTTATTCGTACGAACATCCCTATTGATTTACCTGTTTTTACAAGGAAATAAAATGTGAAAAAAATATTTCTACATCACATGGCCTTTCCCAACCATTTAAATTTTTCTCTTACAGGTCTAACACTTCCGAAAAACCAATACAACGCCCACCCGGACCAATATATAAAGCTAAACGAACCGTTTACTGGGTACTTATACGTACGAAAATCCCTATTGATTTACCTGTTTTTACAAGCAAATAAAATGTGAAAAAAATATTTCTACATCCCATGGCCTTTCCCAACCATTTAAGTTTTTCTCTTACAGGGCTAACACTTCCGAAAAACCAATACAACGCCCACCCGGAACAATATATAAAGCTAAACGAACCGTTCACTGGGTACTTATCCGTACGAAAATCCCGATAGATTTACCTGTTTTTACAAGGAAATAAAATGTGAAAAAAATATTTCTACATCCCATGGCCTTTCCCAACCATTTAAATTTTTCTCTTAAAGGGCTAACACTTCCGAAAAACCAATACAACGCCCACCCGGACCAATATATAAAGCTAAACGAACCGTTCACTGGGTACTTATCCGTACGAAAATCCCGATAGATTTACCTGTTTTTACAAGGAAATAAAATGTGAAAAAAATATTTCTACATCCCATGGCCTTTCCCAACCATTTAAATTTTTTTCTTACATGTCTAACACTTCCGAAAAACCAATACAACGCCCACCCGGACCAATATATAAAGCTAAACGAACCGTTCACTGGGTACTTATCCGTACGAAAATCCCTATTGATTTACCTGTTTTTACAAGGAAATAAAATGTGAAAAAAATATTTCTACATCCCATGGCCTTTCCCAACCATTTAAATTTTTTTCTTACATGTCTAACACTTCCGAAAAACCAATACAACGCCCACCCGGAACAATATATAAAGCTAAACGAACCGTTCACTGGGTACTTATCCATATAAAAATCCCTATTGATTTACCTGTTTTTACAAGGAAATAAAATGTGAAAAAAATATTTCTACATCCCATGGCCTTTCCCAACCATTTAAATGCTTCTCTTACAGGTCTAACACTTCCGAAAAACCAATACAACGCCCACCCGGAACAATATATAAAGCTAAACGAACCGTTCACTGGGTACTTATACGTACGAAAATCCCGATAGATTTACCTGTTTTTACAAGGAAATAAAATGTGAAAAAAATATTTCTACATCCCATGGCCTTTCCCAACCATTTAAATTTTTCTCTTACAGGTCTAACACTTCCGAAAAACCAATACAACGCCCACCCGGAACAATATATAAAGCTAAACGAACCGTTCACTGGGTACTTATCCGTACGAAAATCCCTATTGATTTACCTGGTTTTACAAGGAAATAAAATGAAAAAAAAATATTTCTACATCCCATGGCCTTTCCTAACCATTTAAATTTTTCTCTTACAGGTCTAACACTTCCGAAAAACCAATACAATGCCCACCCGGACCGATATATAAAGCTAAACGAACCGTTCACTGGGTACTTATAAGTACCAAAATCCCTATTGATTTACCTGTTTTTACAAGGAAATAAAATGTGAAAAAATATTTCTACATCCCATGGCCTTTCCCAACCCTTTAAATTTTTCTCTTACAGGGCTAACACTTCCGAAAAACCAATACAACGCCCACCCGGACCAATATATAAAGCTAAACGAACCGTTCACTGGGTACTTATCCGTACGAAAATCCCTATGGATTTACCTGTTTTTACAAGGAAATAAAATGTGAAAAAAATATTTCTACATCCCATGGCCTTTCCCAACCATTTAAATTTTTTTCTTACAGGTCTAACACTTCCGAAAAACCAATACAACGCCCACCCGGAACAATATATAAAGCTAAACGAACTGTTCACTGGGTACTTATCCGTACGAAAATCCCTATTGATTTACCTGTTTTTACAAGGAAATAAAATGTGAAAAAAATATTTCTACATCCCATGGCCTTTCCCAACCATTTAAATTTTTCTCTTACAGGTCTAACACTTCCGAAAAACCAATACAACGCCCACCCGGAACAATATATAAAGCTAAACGAACCGTTCACTGGGTACTTATCCATATGAAAATCCCTATTGATTTACCTGTTTTTACAAGGAAATAAAATGTGAAAAAAATATTTCTACATCCCATGGCCTTTCCCAACCATTTAAATTCTTCTCTTACAGGTCTAACACTTCCGAAAAACCAATACAAAGCCCACCCGGACCAATATATAAAGCTAAACGAACCGTTCACTGGGTACTTATCCGTACGAAAATCCCTATTGATTTACCTGGTTTTACAAGGAAATAAGATGTGAAAACAATATTTCTACATCCCATGGCCTTTCCCAACCATTTAAATTTTTCTCTTACAGGTCTAACACTTCCGAAAAACCAATACAACGCCCACCCGGAACAATATATAAAGCTAAACGAACCGTTCACTGGGTACTTATCCGTACGAAAATCCCTATTGATTTACCTGGTTTTACAAGGAAATAAAATGAAAAAAAAATATTTCTACACCCCATGGCCTTTCCTAACCATTTAAATTTTTCTCTTACAGGTCTAACACTTCCGAAAAACCAATACAATGCCCACCCGGACCGATATATAAAGCTAAACGAACCGTTCACTGGGTACTTATACGTACCAAAATCCCTATTGATTTACCTGTTTTTACAAGGAAATAAAATGTGAAAAAATATTTCTACATCCCATGGCCTTTCCCAACCCTTTAAATTTTTCTCTTACATGGCTAACACTTCCGAAAAACCAATACAACGCCCACCCGGACCAATATATAAAGCTAAACGAACCGTTCACTGGGTACTTATCCGTACGAAAATCCCTATGGATTTACCTGTTTTTACAAGGAAATAAAATGTGAAAAAAATATTTCTACATCCCATGGCCTTTCCCAACCATTTAAATTTTTTTCTTACAGGTCTAACACTTCCGAAAAACCAATACAACGCCCACCCGGAACAATATATAAAGCTAAACGAACTGTTCACTGGGTACTTATCCGTACGAAAATCCCTATTGATTTACCTGTTTTTACAAGGAAATAAAATGTGAAAAAAATATTTCTACATCCCATGGCCTTTCCCAACCATTTAAATTTTTCTCTTACAGGTCTAACACTTCCGAAAAACCAATACAACGCCCACCCGGAACAATATATAAAGCTAAACGAACCGTTCACTGGGTACTTATCCATATGAAAATCCCTATTGATTTACCTGTTTTTACAAGGAAATAAAATGTGAAAAAAATATTTCTACATCCCATGGCCTTTCCCAACCATTTAAATTCTTCTCTTACAGGTCTAACACTTCCGAAAAACCAATACAAAGCCCACCCGGACCAATATATAAAGCTAAACGAACCGTTCACTGGGTACTTATCCGTACGAAAATCCCTATTGATTTACCTGGTTTTACAAGGAAATAAGATGTGAAAACAATATTTCTACATCCCATGGCCTTTCCCAACCATTTAAATTTTTCTCTTACAGGTCTAACACTTCCGAAAAACCAATACAACGCCCACCCGGACCAATATATAAAGCTAAACGAACCGTTCACTGGGTACTTATTCGTACGAAAATCCCTATTGATTTACCTGTTTTTACAAGGAAATAAAATGTGAAAAAAATATTTCTACATCCCATGGCCTTTCCCAACCATTTAAGTTTTTCTCTTACAGGGCTAACACTTCCGAAAAACCAATACAACGCCCACCCGGAACGATATATAAAGCAAAACGAACCGTTCACTGGGTACTTATCCGTACGAAAATCCCGATAGATTTACCTGTTTTTACAAGGAAATAAAACGTGAAAAAAATATTTCTACATCCCATGGCCTTTCCCAACCATTTAAATTTTTCTCTTACAGGTCTAACACTTCCGAAAAACCAATACAACGCCCACCCGGACCAATATATAAAGCTAAACGAACCGTTCACTGGGTACTTATGCGTACGAACATCCCTATTGATTTACCTGTTTTTACAAGGAAATAAAATGTGAAAAAAATATTTCTACATCACATGGCCTTTCCCAACCATTTAAATTTTTCTCTTACAGGTCTAACACTTCCGAAAAACCAATACAACACCCACCCGGACCAATATATAAAGCTAAACGAACCGTTTACTGGGTACTTATACGTACGAAAATCCCTATTGATTTACCTGTTTTTACAAGCAAATAAAATGTGAAAAAAATATTTCTACATCCCATGGCCTTTCCTAACCATTTAAATTTTTCTCTTACAGGTCTAACACTTCCGAAAAACCAATACAATGCCCACCCGGACCGATATATAAAGCTAAACGAACCGTTCACTGGGTACTTATACGTACCAAAATCCCTATTGATTTACCTGTTTTTACAAGGAAATAAAATGTGAAAAAATATTTCTACATCCCATGGCCTTTCCCAACCCTTTAAATTTTTCTCTTACAGGGCTAACACTTCCGAAAAACCAATACAACGCCCACCCGGACCAATATATAAAGCTAAACGAACCGTTCACTGGGTACTTATCCGTACGAAAATCCCTATGGATTTACCTGTTTTTACAAGGAAATAAAATGTGAAAAAAATATTTCTACATCCCATGGCCTTTCCCAACCATTTAAATTTTTTTCTTACAGGTCTAACACTTCCGAAAAACCAATACAACGCCCACCCGGAACAATATATAAAGCTAAACGAACTGTTCACTGGGTACTTATCCGTACGAAAATCCCTATTGATTTACCTGTTTTTACAAGGAAATAAAATGTGAAAAAAATATTTCTACATCCCATGGCCTTTCCCAACCATTTAAATTTTTCTCTTACAGGTCTAACACTTCCGAAAAACCAATACAACGCCCACCCGGAACAATATATAAAGCTAAACGAACCGTTCACTGGGTACTTATCCATATGAAAATCCCTATTGATTTACCTGTTTTTACAAGGAAATAAAATGTGAAAAAAATATTTCTACATCCCATGGCCTTTCCCAACCATTTAAATTCATCTCTTACAGGTCTAACACTTCCGAAAAACCAATACAAAGCCCACCCGCACCAATATATAAAGCTAAACGAACCGTTCACTGGGTACTTATCCGTACGAAAATCCCTATTGATTTACCTGGTTTTACAAGGAAATAAGATGTGAAAACAATATTTCTACATCCCATGGCCTTTCCCAACCATTTAAATTTTTCTCTTACAGGTCTAACACTTCCGAAAAACCAATACAACGCCCACCCGGACCAATATATAAAGCTAAACGAACCGTTCACTGGGTACTTATTCGTACGAAAATCCCTATTGATTTACCTGTTTTTACAAGGAAATAAAATGTGAAAAAAATATTTCTACATCCCATGGCCTTTCCCAACCATTTAAGTTTTTCTCTTACAGGGCTAACACTTCCGAAAAACCAATACAACGCCCACCCGGAACGATATATAAAGCAAAACGAACCGTTCACTGGGTACTTATCCGTACGAAAATCCCGATAGATTTACCTGTTTTTACAAGGAAATAAAACGTGAAAAAAATATTTCTACATCCCATGGCCTTTCCCAACCATTTAAATTTTTCTCTTACAGGTCTAACACTTCCGAAAAACCAATACAACGCCCACCCGGAACAATATATAAAGCTAAACGAACCGTTCACTGGGTACTTATCCATATAAAAATCCCTATTGATTTACCTGTTTTTACAAGGAAATAAAATGTGAAAAAAATATTTCTACATCCCATGGCCTTTCCCAACCATTTAAATGCTCCTCTTACAGGTCTAACACTTCCGAAAAACCAATACAACACCCACCCGGAACAATATATAAAGCTAAACGAACCGTTCACTGGGTACTTATACGTACGAAAATCCCTATTGATTTACCTGGTTTTACAAGGAAATAAAATGTGAAAAAAATATTTCTACATCCCATGGCCTTTCCCAACCCTTTAAATTTTTCTCTTACAGGGCTAACACTTCCGAAAAACCAATACAACGCCCACCCGGACCAATATATAAAGCTAAACGAACCGTTCACTGGGTACTTATCCGTACGAAAATCCCTATGGATTTACCTGTTTTTACAAGGAAATAAAATGTGAAAAAAATATTTCTACATCCCATGGCCTTTCCCAACCATTTAAATTTTTTTCTTACAGGTCTAACACTTCCGAAAAACCAATACAACGCCCACCCGGAACTATATATAAAGCTAAACGAACTTTTCACTGGGTACTTATCCGTACGAAAATCCCTATTGATTTACCTGTTTTTACAAGGAAATAAAATGTGAAAAAAATATTTCTACATCCCATGGCCTTTCCCAACCATTTAAATTTTTCTCTTACAGGTCTAACACTTCCGAAAAACCAATACAACGCCCACCCGGAACAATATATAAAGCTAAACGAACCGTTCACTGGGTACTTATCCATATGAAAATCCCTATTGATTTACCTGTTTTTACAAGGAAATCAAATGTGAAAAAAATATTTCTACATCCCATGGCCTTTCCCAACCATTTAAATTCTTCTCTTACAGGTCTAACACTTCCGAAAAACCAATACAAAGCCCACCCGGACCAATATATAAAGCTAAACGAACCGTTCACTGGGTACTTATTCGTACGAAAATCCCTATTGATTTACCTGTTTTTACAAGGAAATAAAATGTGAAAAAAATATTTCTACATCCCATGGCCTTTCCCAACCATTTAAGTTTTTCTCTTACAGGGCTAACACTTCCGAAAAACCAATACAACGCCCACCCGGAACGATATATAAAGCAAAACGAACCGTTCACTGGGTACTTATCCGTACGAAAATCCCGATAGATTTACCTGTTTTTACAAGGAAATAAAACGTGAAAAAAATATTTCTACATCCCATGGCCTTTCCCAACCATTTAAATTTTTCTCTTACAGGTCTAACACTTCCGAAAAACCAATACAACGCCCACCCGGAACAATATATAAAGCTAAACGAACCGTTCACTGGGTACTTATCCATATAAAAATCCCTATTGATTTACCTGTTTTTACAAGGAAATAAAATGTGAAAAAAATATTTCTACATCCCATGGCCTTTCCCAACCATTTAAATGCTCCTCTTACAGGTCTAACACTTCCGAAAAACCAATACAACACCCACCCGGAACAATATATAAAGCTAAACGAACCGTTCACTGGGTACTTATACGTACGAAAATCCCTATTGATTTACCTGGTTTTACAAGGAAATAAAATGTGAAAAAAATATTTCTACATCCCATGGCCTTTCCCAACCCTTTAAATTTTTCTCTTACAGGGCTAACACTTCCGAAAAACCAATACAACGCCCACCCGGACCAATATATAAAGCTAAACGAACCGTTCACTGGGTACTTATCCGTACGAAAATCCCTATGGATTTACCTGTTTTTACAAGGAAATAAAATGTGAAAAAAATATTTCTACATCCCATGGCCTTTCCCAACCATTTAAATTTTTTTCTTACAGGTCTAACACTTCCGAAAAACCAATACAACGCCCACCCGGAACTATATATAAAGCTAAACGAACTTTTCACTGGGTACTTATCCGTACGAAAATCCCTATTGATTTACCTGTTTTTACAAGGAAATAAAATGTGAAAAAAATATTTCTACATCCCATGGCCTTTCCCAACCATTTAAATTTTTCTCTTACAGGTCTAACACTTCCGAAAAACCAATACAACGCCCACCCGGAACAATATATAAAGCTAAACGAACCGTTCACTGGGTACTTATCCATATGAAAATCCCTATTGATTTACCTGTTTTTACAAGGAAATCAAATGTGAAAAAAATATTTCTACATCCCATGGCCTTTCCCAACCATTTAAATTCTTCTCTTACAGGTCTAACACTTCCGAAAAACCAATACAAAGCCCACCCGGACCAATATATAAAGCTAAATGAACCGTTCACTGGGTACTTATCCGTACGAAAATCCCTATTGATTTACCTGGTTTTACAAGGAAATAAGATGTGAAAACAATATTTCTACATCCCATGGCCTTTCCCAACCATTTAAATTTTTCTCTTACAGGTCTAACACTTCCGAAAAACCAATACAACGCCCACCCGGACCAATATATAAAGCTAAACGAACCGTTCACTGGGTACTTATTCGTACGAAAATCCCTATTGATTTACCTGTTTTTACAAGGAAATAAAATGTGAAAAAAATATTTCTACATCCCATGGCCTTTCCCAACCATTTAAGTTTTTCTCTTACAGGGCTAACACTTCCGAAAAACCAATACAACGCCCACCCGGAACGATATATAAAGCAAAACGAACCGTTCACTGGGTACTTATCCGTACGAAAATCCCGATAGATTTACCTGTTTTTACAAGGAAATAAAATGTGAAAAAAATATTTCTAAATCCCATGGCCTTTCCCAACCATTTAAATTTTTCTCTTAAAGGGCTAACACTTCCGAAAAACCAATACAACGCCCACCCGGACCAATATATAAAGCTAAACGAACCGTTCACTGGGTACTTATCCGTACGAAAATCCCTATGGATTTACCTGTTTTTACAAGGAAATAAAATGTGAAAAAAATATTTCTACATCCCATGGCCTTTCCCAACCATTTAAATTTTTCTCTTACAGGTCTAACACTTCCGAAAAACCAATACAACGCCCACCCGGAACAATATATAAAGCTAAACGAACCGTTCACTGGGTACTTATCCATATGAAAATCCCTATTGATTTACCTGTTTTTACAAGGAAATAAAATGTGAAAAAAATATTTCTACATCCCATGGCCTTTCCCAACCATTTAAATTCTTCTCTTACAGGTCTAACACTTCCGAAAAACCAATACAACGCCCACCCGGACCAATATATAAAGCTAAACGAACCGTTCACTGGGTACTTATCCGTACGAAAATCCCTATTGATTTACCTGGTTTTACAAGGAAATAAGATGTGAAAAAAATATTTCTACATCCCATGGCCTTTCCCAACCATTTAAATGTTTCTCTTACAGGTCTAACACTTCCGAAAAACCAATACAACGCCCACCCGGACCAATATATTAAGCTAAACGAACCGTTCACTGGGTACTTATTCGTACGAAAATCCCTATTGATTTACCTGTTTTTACAAGGAAATAAAATGTGAAAAAAATATTTCTACATCACATGGCCTTTCCCAACCATTTAAATTTTTCTCTTACAGGTCTAACACTTCCGAAAAACCAATACAACACCCACCCGGACCAATATATAAAGCTAAACGAACCGTTTACTGGGTACTTATACGTACGAAAATCCCTATTGATTTACCTGTTTTTACAAGGAAATAAAATGTGAAAAAAATATTTCTACATCCCATGGCCTTTCCCAACCATTTAAGTTTTTCTCTTACAGGGCTAACACTTCCGAAAAACCAATACAACGCCCACCCGGAACAATATATAAAGCTAAACGAACCGTTCACTGGGTACTTATCCGTACGAAAATCCCGATAGATTTACCTGTTTTTACAAGGAAATAAAATGTGAAAAAAATATTTCTACATCCCATGGCCTTTCCCAACCATTTAAATTTTTCTCTTAAAGGGCTAACACTTCCGAAATACCAATACAACGCCCACCCGGACCAATATATAAAGCTAAACGAACCGTTCACTGGGTACTTATCCGTACGAAAATCCCTATTGATTTACCTGTTTTTACAAGGAAATAAAATGTGAAAAAAATATTTCTACATCCCATGGCCTTTCCCAACCATTTAAGTTTTTTTCTTACAGGTCTAACACTTCCGAAAAACCAATACAACGCCCACCCGGAACAATATATAAAGCTAAACGAACTGTTCACTGGGTACTTATCCGTACGAAAATCCCTATTGATTTACCTGTTTTTACAAGGAAATAAAATGTGAAAAAAATATTTCTACATCCCATGGCCTTTCCCAACCATTTAAATTTTTCTCTTACAGGTCTAACACTTCCGAAAAACCAATACAACGCCCACCCGGAACAATATATAAAGCTAAACGAACCGTTCACTGGGTACTTATCCATATAAAAATCCATATTGATTTACCTGTTTTTACAAGGAAATAAAATGTGAAAAAAATATTTCTACATCCCATGGCCTTTCCCAACCATTTAAATGCTTCTCTTACAGGTCTAACACTTCCGAAAAACCAATACAACGCCCACCCGGACCAATATATAAAGCTAAACGAACCGTTCACTGGGTACTTATACGTACGAAAATCCCGATAGATTTACCTGTTTTTACAAGGAAATAAAATGTGAAAAAAATATTTCTACATCCCATGGCCTTTCCCAACCATTTAAATTTTTCTCTTACAGGTCTAACACTTCCGAAAAACCAATACAACGCCCACCCGGAACAATATATAAAGCTAAACGAACCGTTCACTGGGTACTTATCCGTACGAAAATCCCTATTGATTTACCTGGTTTTACAAGGAAATAAAATGAAAAAAAAATATTTCTACATCCCATGGCCTTTCCCAACCATTTAAATTTTTCTCTTACAGGTCTAACACTTCCGAAAAACCAATACAATGCCCACCTGGACAGATATATAAAGCTAAACGAACCGTTCACTGGGCACTTATACGTACCAAAATCCCTATTGATTTACCTGTTTTTACAAGGAAATAAAATGTGAAAAAAATATTTCTACATCCCATGGCCTTTCCCAACCCTTTAAATTTTTCTCTTACAGGGCTAACACTTCCGAAAAACCAATACAACGCCCACCCGGACCAATATATAAAGCTAAACGAACCGTTCACTGGGTACTTATCCGTACGAAAATCCCTATGGATTTACCTGTTTTTACAAGGAAATAAAATGTGAAAAAAATATTTCTACATCCCATGGCCTTTCCCAACCATTTAAATTTTTTTCTTACAGGTCTAACACTTCCGAAAAACCAATACAACGCCCACCCGGAACAATATATAAAGCTAAACGAACTGTTCACTGGGTACTTATCCGTACGAAAATCCCTATTGATTTACCTGTTTTTACAAGGAAATAAAATGTGAAAAAAATATTTCTACATCCCATGGCCTTTCCCAACCATTTAAATTTTTCTCTTACAGGTCTAACACTTCCGAAAAACCAATACAACGCCCACCCGGAACAATATATAAAGCTAAACGAACCGTTCACTGGGTACTTATCCATATGAAAATCCCTATTGATTTACCTGTTTTTACAAGGAAATAAAATGTGAAAAAAATATTTCTACATCCCATGGCCTTTCCCAACCATTTAAATTCTTCTCTTACAGGTCTAACACTTCCGAAAAACCAATACAAAGCCCACCCGGACCAATATATAAAGCTAAACGAACCGTTCACTGGGTACTTATCCGTACGAAAATCCCTATTGATTTACCTGGTTTTACAAGGAAATAAGATGTGAAAACAATATTTCTACATCCCATGGCCTTTCCCAACCATTTAAATTTTTCTCTTACAGGTCTAACACTTCCGAAAAACCAATACAACGCCCACCCGGACCAATATATAAAGCTAAACGAACCGTTCACTGGGTACTTATTCGTACGAAAATCCCTATTGATTTACCTGTTTTTACAAGGAAATAAAATGTGAAAAAAATATTTCTACATCCCATGGCCTTTCCCAACCATTTAAGTTTTTCTCTTACAGGGCTAACACTTCCGAAAAACCAATACAACGCCCACCCGGAACGATATATAAAGCAAAACGAACCGTTCACTGGGTACTTATCCGTACGAAAATCCCGATAGATTTACCTGTTTTTACAAGGAAATAAAACGTGAAAAAAATATTTCTACATCCCATGGCCTTTCCCAACCATTTAAATTTTTCTCTTACAGGTCTAACACTTCCGAAAAACCAATACAACGCCCACCCGGACCAATATATAAAGCTAAACGAACCGTTCACTGGGTACTTATGCGTACGAACATCCCTATTGATTTACCTGTTTTTACAAGGAAATAAAATGTGAAAAAAATATTTCTACATCACATGGCCTTTCCCAACCATTTAAATTTTTCTCTTACAGGTCTAACACTTCCGAAAAACCAATACAACACCCACCCGGACCAATATATAAAGCTAAACGAACCGTTTACTGGGTACTTATACGTACGAAAATCCCTATTGATTTACCTGTTTTTACAAGCAAATAAAATGTGAAAAAAATATTTCTACATCCCATGGCCTTTCCTAACCATTTAAATTTTTCTCTTACAGGTCTAACACTTCCGAAAAACCAATACAATGCCCACCCGGACCGATATATAAAGCTAAACGAACCGTTCACTGGGTACTTATACGTACCAAAATCCCTATTGATTTACCTGTTTTTACAAGGAAATAAAATGTGAAAAAATATTTCTACATCCCATGGCCTTTCCCAACCCTTTAAATTTTTCTCTTACAGGGCTAACACTTCCGAAAAACCAATACAACGCCCACCCGGACCAATATATAAAGCTAAACGAACCGTTCACTGGGTACTTATCCGTACGAAAATCCCTATGGATTTACCTGTTTTTACAAGGAAATAAAATGTGAAAAAAATATTTCTACATCCCATGGCCTTTCCCAACCATTTAAATTTTTTTCTTACAGGTCTAACACTTCCGAAAAACCAATACAACGCCCACCCGGAACAATATATAAAGCTAAACGAACTGTTCACTGGGTACTTATCCGTACGAAAATCCCTATTGATTTACCTGTTTTTACAAGGAAATAAAATGTGAAAAAAATATTTCTACATCCCATGGCCTTTCCCAACCATTTAAATTTTTCTCTTACAGGTCTAACACTTCCGAAAAACCAATACAACGCCCACCCGGAACAATATATAAAGCTAAACGAACCGTTCACTGGGTACTTATCCATATGAAAATCCCTATTGATTTACCTGTTTTTACAAGGAAATAAAATGTGAAAAAAATATTTCTACATCCCATGGCCTTTCCCAACCATTTAAATTCATCTCTTACAGGTCTAACACTTCCGAAAAACCAATACAAAGCCCACCCGGACCAATATATAAAGCTAAACGAACCGTTCACTGGGTACTTATCCGTACGAAAATCCCTATTGATTTACCTGGTTTTACAAGGAAATAAGATGTGAAAACAATATTTCTACATCCCATGGCCTTTCCCAACCATTTAAATTTTTCTCTTACAGGTCTAACACTTCCGAAAGACCAATACAACGCCCACCCGGACCAATATATAAAGCTAAACGAACCGTTCACTGGGTACTTATTCGTACGAAAATCCCTATTGATTTACCTGTTTTTACAAGGAAATAAAATGTGAAAAAAATATTTCTACATCCCATGGCCTTTCCCAACCATTTAAGTTTTTCTCTTACAGGGCTAACACTTCCGAAAAACCAATACAACGCCCACCCGGAACGATATATAAAGCAAAACGAACCGTTCACTGGGTACTTATCCGTACGAAAATCCCGATAGATTTACCTGTTTTTACAAGGAAATAAAACGTGAAAAAAATATTTCTACATCCCATGGCCTTTCCCAACCATTTAAATTTTTCTCTTACAGGTCTAACACTTCCGAAAAACCAATACAACGCCCACCCGGAACAATATATAAAGCTAAACGAACCGTTCACTGGGTACTTATCCATATAAAAATCCCTATTGATTTACCTGTTTTTACAAGGAAATAAAATGTGAAAAAAATATTTCTACATCCCATGGCCTTTCCCAACCATTTAAATGCTCCTCTTACAGGTCTAACACTTCCGAAAAACCAATACAACGCCCACCCGGAACAATATATAAAGCTAAACGAACCGTTCACTGGGTACTTATACGTACGAAAATCCCGATAGATTTACCTGTTTTTACAAGGAAATAAAATGTGAAAAAAATATTTCTACATCCCATGGCCTTTCCCAACCATTTAAATTTTTCTCTTACAGGTCTAACACTTCCGAAAAACCAATACAACGCCCACCCGGAACAATATATAAAGCTAAACGAACCGTTCACTGGGTACTTATCCGTACGAAAATCCCTATTGATTTACCTGGTTTTACAAGGAAATAAAATGAAAAAAAAATATTTCTACATCCCATGGCCTTTCCTAACCATTTAAATTTTTCTCTTACAGGTCTAACACTTCCGAAAAACCAATACAATGCCCACCCGGACCGATATATAAAGCTAAACGAACCGTTCACTGGGTACTTATACGTACCAAAATCCCTATTGATTTACCTGTTTTTACAAGGAAATAAAATGTGAAAAAAATATTTCTACATCCCATGGCCTTTCCCAACCCTTTAAATTTTTCTCTTACAGGGCTAACACTTCCGAAAAACCAATACAACGCCCACCCGGACCAATATATAAAGCTAAACGAACCGTTCACTGGGTACTTATCCGTACGAAAATCCCTATGGATTTACCTGTTTTTACAAGGAAATAAAATGTGAAAAAAATATTTCTACATCCCATGGCCTTTCCCAACCATTTAAATTTTTTTCTTACAGGTCTAACACTTCCGAAAAACCAATACAACGCCCACCCGGAACTATATATAAAGCTAAACGAACTGTTCACTGGGTACTTATCCGTACGAAAATCCCTATTGATTTACCTGTTTTTACAAGGAAATAAAATGTGAAAAAAATATTTCTACATCCCATGGCCTTTCCCAACCATTTAAATTTTTCTCTTACAGGTCTAACACTTCCGAAAAACCAATACAACGCCCACCCGGAACAATATATAAAGCTAAACGAACCGTTCACTGGGTACTTATCCATATGAAAATCCCTATTGATTTACCTGTTTTTACAAGGAAATCAAATGTGAAAAAAATATTTCTACATCCCATGGCCTTTCCCAACCATTTAAATTCTTCTCTTACAGGTCTAACACTTCCGAAAAACCAATACAAAGCCCACCCGGACCAATATATAAAGCTAAATGAACCGTTCACTGGGTACTTATCCGTACGAAAATCCCTATTGATTTACCTTGTTTTACAAGGAAATAAGATGTGAAAACAATATTTCTACATCCCATGGCCTTTCCCAACCATTTAAATTTTTCTCTTACAGGTCTAACACTTCCGAAAAACCAATACAACGCCCACCCGGACCAATATATAAAGCTAAACGAACCGTTCACTGGGTACTTATTCGTACGAAAATCCCTATTGATTTACCTGTTTTTACAAGGAAATAAAATGTGAAAAAAATATTTCTACATCCCATGGCCTTTCCCAACCATTTAAATTTTTCTCTTAAAGGGCTAACACTTCCGAAAAACCAATACAACGCCCACCCGGACCAATATATAAAGCTAATCGAACCGTTCACTGGGTACTTATCCGTACGAAAATCCCTATGGATTTACCTGTTTTTACAAGGAAATAAAATGTGAAAAAAATATTTCTACATCCCATGGCCTTTCCCAACCATTTAAATTTTTCTCTTACAGGTCTAACACTTCCGAAAAACCAATACAACGCCCACCCGGAACAATATATAAAGCTAAACGAACCGTTCACTGGGTACTTATCCATATGAAAATCCCTATTGATTTACCTGTTTTTACAAGGAAATAAAATGTGAAAAAAATATTTCTACATCCCATGGCCTTTCCCAACCATTTAAATTTTTCTCTTACAGGTCTAACACTTCCGAAAAACCAATACAACGCCCACCCGGAACAATATATAAAGCTAAACGAACCGTTCACTGGGTACTTATCCGTACGAAAATCCCTATTGATTTACCTGGTTTTACAAGGAAATAAGATGTGAAAAAAATATTTCTACATCCCATGGCCTTTCCCAACCATTTAAATGTTTCTCTTACAGGTCTAACACTTCCGAAAAACCAATACAACGCCCACCCGGACCAATATATTAAGCTAAACGAACCGTTCACTGGGTACTTATTCGTACGAAAATCCCTATTGATTTACCTGTTTTTACAAGGAAATAAAATGTGAAAAAAATATTTCTACATCACATGGCCTTTCCCAACCATTTAAATTTTTCTCTTACAGGTCTAACACTTCCGAAAAACCAATACAACACCCACCCGGACCAATATATAAAGCTAAACGAACCGTTTACTGGGTACTTATACGTACGAAAATCCCTATTGATTTACCTGTTTTTACAAGGAAATAAAATGTGAAAAAAATATTTCTACATCCCATGGCCTTTCCCAACCATTTAAGTTTTTCTCTTACAGGGCTAACACTTCCGAAAAACCAATACAACGCCCACCCGGAACAATATATAAAGCTAAACGAACCGTTCACTGGGTACTTATCCGTACGAAAATCCCGATAGATTTACCTGTTTTTACAAGGAAATAAAATGTGAAAAAAATATTTCTACATCCCATGGCCTTTCCCAACCATTTAAATTTTTCTCTTACAGGTCTAACACTTCCGAAAAACCAATACAACGCCCACCCGGAACAATATATAAAGCTAAACGAACCGTTCACTGGGTACTTATCCATATGAAAATCCCTATTGATTTACCTGTTTTTACAAGGAAATAAAATGTGAAAAAAATATTTCTACATCCCATGGCCTTTCCCAACCATTTAAATTTTTCTCTTACAGGTCTAACACTTCCGAAAAACCAATACAACGCCCACCCGGAACAATATATAAAGCTAAACGAACCGTTCACTGGGTACTTATCCGTACGAAAATCCCTATTGATTTACCTGGTTTTACAAGGAAATAAGATGTGAAAAAAATATTTCTACATCCCATGGCCTTTCCCAACCATTTAAATGTTTCTCTTACAGGTCTAACACTTCCGAAAAACCAATACAACGCCCACCCGGACCAATATATTAAGCTAAACGAACCGTTCACTGGGTACTTATTCGTACGAAAATCCCTATTGATTTACCTGTTTTTACAAGGAAATAAAATGTGAAAAAAATATTTCTACATCACATGGCCTTTCCCAACCATTTAAATTTATCTCTTACAGGTCTAACACTACCGAAAAACCAATACAACACCCACCCGGACCAATATATAAAGCTAAACGAACCGTTTACTGGGTACTTATACGTACGAAAATCCCTATTGATTTACCTGTTTTTACAAGGAAATAAAATGTGAAAAAAATATTTCTACATCCCATGGCCTTTCCCAACCATTTAAGTTTTTCTCTTACAGGGCTAACACTTCCGAAAAACCAATACAACGCCCACCCGGAACAATATATAAAGCTAAACGAACCGTTCACTGGGTACTTATCCGTACGAAAATCCCGATGGATTTACCTGTTTTTACAAGGAAATAAAATGTGAAAAAAATATTTCTACATCCCATGGCCTTTCCCAACCATTTAAATTTTTCTCTTAAAGGGCTAACACTTCCGAAATACCAATACAACGCCCACCCGGACCAATATATAAAGCTAAACGAACCGTTCACTGGGTACTTATCCGTACGCAAATCCCTATTGATTTACCTGTTTTTACAAGGAAATAAAATGTGAAAAAAATATTTCTACATCCCATGGCCTTTCCCAACCATTTAAGTTTTTTTCTTACAGGTCTAACACTTCCGAAAAACCAATACAACGCCCACCCGGAACAATATATAAAGCTAAACGAACTGTTCACTGGGTACTTATCCGTACGAAAATCCCTATTGATTTACCTGTTTTTACAAGGAAATAAAATGTGAAAAAAATATTTCTACATCCCATGGCCTTTCCCAACCATTTAAATTTTTCTCTTACAGGTCTAACACTTCCGAAAAACCAATACAACGCCCACCCGGAACAATATATAAAGCTAAACGAACCGTTCACTGGGTACTTATCCATATAAAAATCCCTATTGATTTACCTGTTTTTACAAGGAAATAAAATGTGAAAAAAATATTTCTACATCCCATGGCCTTTCCCAACCATTTAAATGCTTCTCTTACAGGTCTAACACTTCCGAAAAACCAATACAACGCCCACCCGGACCAATATATAAAGCTAAACGAACCGTTCACTGGGTACTTATACGTACGAAAATCCCGATAGATTTACCTGTTTTTACAAGGAAATAAAATGTGAAAAAAATATTTCTACATCCCATGGCCTTTCCCAACCATTTAAATTTTTCTCTTACAGGTCTAACACTTCCGAAAAACCAATACAACGCCCACCCGGAACAATATATAAAGCTAAACGAACCGTTCACTGGGTACTTATCCGTACGAAAATCCCTATTGATTTACCTGGTTTTACAAGGAAATAAAATGAAAAAAAAATATTTCTACATCCCATGGCCTTTCCCAACCATTTAAATTTTTCTCTTACAGGTCTAACACTTCCGAAAAACCAATACAATGCCCACCTGGACAGATATATAAAGCTAAACGAACCGTTCACTGGGCACTTATACGTACCAAAATCCCTATTGATTTACCTGTTTTTACAAGGAAATAAAATGTGAAAAAAATATTTCTACATCCCATGGCCTTTCCCAACCCTTTAAATTTTTCTCTTACAGGGCTAACACTTCCGAAAAACCAATACAACGCCTACCCGGACCAATATATAAAGCTAAACGAACCGTTCACTGGGTACTTATCCGTACGAAAATCCCTATGGATTTACCTGTTTTTACAAGGAAATAAAATGTGAAAAAAATATTTCTACATCCCATGGCCTTTCCCAACCATTTAAATTTTTTTCTTACAGGTCTAACACTTCCGAAAAACCAATACAACGCCCACCCGGAACAATATATAAAGCTAAACGAACTGTTCACTGGGTACTTATCCGTACGAAAATCCGTATTGATTTACCTGTTTTTACAAGGAAATAAAATGTGAAAAAAATATTTCTACATCCCATGGCCTTTCCCAACCATTTAAATTTTTCTCTTACAGGTCTAACACTTCCGAAAAACCAATACAACGCCCACCCGGAACAATATATAAAGCTAAACGAACCGTTCACTGGGTACTTATCCATATGAAAATCCCTATTGATTTACCTCTTTTTACAAGGAAATAAAATGTGAAAAAAATATTTCTACATCCCATGGCCTTTCCCAACCATTTAAATTCTTCTCTTACAGGTCTAACACTTCCGAAAAACCAATACAACGCCCACCCGGACCAATATATAAAGCTAAACGAACCGTTCACTGGGTACTTATCCGTACGAAAATCCCTATTGATTTACCTGGTTTTACAAGGAAATAAGATGTGAAAACAATATTTCTACATCCCATGGCCTTTCCCAACCATTTAAATTTTTCTCTTACAGGTCTAACACTTCCGAAAAACCAATACAACGCCCACCCGGAACAATATATAAAGCTAAACGAACCGTTCACTGGGTACTTATACGTACGAAAATCCCGATAGATTTACCTGTTTTTACAAGGAAATAAAATGTGAAAAAAATATTTCTACATCCCATGGCCTTTCGCAACCATTTAAATTTTTCTCTTACAGGTCTAACACTTCCGAAAAACCAATACAACGCCCACCCGGAACAATATATAAAGCTAAACGAACCGTTCACTGGGTACTTATCCGTACGAAAATCCCTATTGATTTACCTGGTTTTACAAGGAAATAAAATGAAAAAAAAATATTTCTACATCCCATGGCCTTTCCCAACCATTTAAATTTTTCTCTTACAGGTCTAACACTTCCGAAAAACCAATACAATGCCCACCCGGACCGATATATAAAGCTAAACGAACCGTTCACTGGGTACTTATACGTACGAAAATCCCTATTGATTTACCTGTTTTTACAAGGAAATAAAATGTGAAAAAAATATTTCTACATCCCATGGCCTTTCCCAACCCTTTAAATTTTTCTCTTACAGGGCTAACACTTCCGAAAAACCAATACAACGCCTACCCGGACCAATATATAAAGCTAAACGAACCGTTCACTGGGTACTTATCCGTACGAAAATCCCTATGGATTTACCTGTTTTTACAAGGAAATAAAATGTGAAAAAAATATTTCTACATCCCATGGCCTTTCCCAACCATTTAAATTTTTTTCTTACAGGTCTAACACTTCCGAAAAACCAATACAACGCCCACCCGGAACAATATATAAAGCTAAACGAACTGTTCACTGGGTACTTATCCGTACGAAAATCCGTATTGATTTACCTGTTTTTACAAGGAAATAAAATGTGAAAAAAATATTTCTACATCCCATGGCCTTTCCCAACCATTTAAATTTTTCTCTTACAGGTCTAACACTTCCGAAAAACCAATACAACGCCCACCCGGAACAATATATAAAGCTAAACGAACCGTTCACTGGGTACTTATCCATATGAAAATCCCTATAGCTTTACCTGTTTTTACAAGGAAATAAAATGTGAAAAAAATATTTCTACATCCCATGGCCTTTCCCAACCATTTAAATTCTTCTCTTACAGGTCTAACACTTCCGAAAAACCAATACAACGCCCACCCGGACCAATATATAAAGCTAAACGAACCGTTCACTGGGTACTTATCCGTACGAAAATCCCTATTGATTTACCTGGTTTTACAAGGAAATAAGATGTGAAAACAATATTTCTACATCCCATGGCCTTTCCCAACCATTTACATTTTTCTCTTACAGGTCTAACACTTCCGAAAAACCAATACAACACCCACCCGGACCAATATATAAAGCTAAACGAACCGTTTACTGGGTACTTATGCGTACGAAAATCCCTATTGATTTACCTGTTTTTACAAGGAAATAAAATGTGAAAAAAATATTTCTACATCCCATGGCCTTTCCCAACCATTTAAGTTTTTCTCTTATAGCGCTAACACTTCCGAAAAACCAATACAACGCCCACCCGGAACAATATATAAAGCTAAACGAACCGTTCACTGGGTACTTATCCGTACGAAAATCCCGATAGATTTACCTGTTTTTACAAGGAAATAAAATGTGAAAAAAATATTTCTACATCCCATGGCCTTTCCCAACCATTTAAATTTTTCTCTTAAAGGGCTAACACTTCCGAAAAACCAATACAACGCCCACCCGGACCAATATATAAAGCTAAACGAACCGTTCACTGGGTACTTATCCGTACGAAAATCCCTATTGATTTACCTGGTTTTACAAGGAAATAAAATGTGAAAAAAATATTTCTACATCCCATGGCCTTTCCCAACCATTTAAATTTTTTTCTTACAGGTCTAACACTTCCGAAAAACCAATACAACGCCCACCCGGAACAATATATAAAGCTAAACGAACTGTTCACTGGGTACTTATCCGTACGAAAATCCCTATTGATTTACCTGTTTTTACAAGGAAATTAATGTGAAAAAAATATTTCTACATCCCATGGCCTTTCCCAACCATTTAAATTTTTCTCTTACAGGTCTAACACTTCCGAAAAACCAATACAACGCCCACCCGGAACAATATATAAAGCTAAACGAACCGTTCACTGGGTACTTATCCATATAAAAATCCCTATTGATTTACCTGTTTTTACAAGGAAATAAAATGTGAAAAAAATATTTCTACATCCCATGGCCTTTCCCAACCATTTAAATTTTTCTCTTACAGGTCTAACACTTCCGAAAAACCAATACAACGCCCACCCGGACCAATATATAAAGCTAAACGAACCGTTCACTGGGTACTTATACGTACGAAAATCCCGATAGATTTACCTGTTTTTACAAGGAAATAAAATGTGAAAAAAATATTTCTACATCCCATGGCCTTTCCCAACCATTTAAATTTTTCTCTTACAGGTCTAACACTTCCGAAAAACCAATACAACGCCCACCCGGAACAATATATGAAGCTAAACGAACCGTTCACTGGGTACTTATCCGTACGAAAATCCCTATAGATTTACCTGTTTTTACAAGGAAATAAAATGTGAAAAAAATATTTCTACATCCCATGGCCTTTCCCAACCATTTAAATTTTTCTCTTACAGGTCTATCACTTCCGAAAAACCAATACAACGCCCACCCGGACCAATATATAAAGCTAAACGAACCGTTCACTGGGTACTTATCCGAACGAAAATCCCTATTGATTTACCTGTTTTTACAAGGAAATAAAATGTGAAAAAAATATTTCTACATCCCATGGCCTTTCCCAACCATTTAAATTTTTCTCTTACAGGGCTAACACTTCCGAAAAACCAATACAACGTCCACCCGGACCAATATATAAAGCTAAACGAACCGTTCACTGCGTACTTATCCGTACGAAAATCCCTATTGATTTACCTGTTTTTACAAGGAAATAAAATGTGAAAAAAATATTTCTACATACCATGGCCCTTCCCAACCATTTAATTTTTTCTCTTACAAGTCTAACACTTCCGAAAAACCAATACAACGCCCACCCGGAACATTTTATAAAGCTAAACAAACCGTTCACTGGGTACTTATACGTACGAAAATCCCTATTGATTTACCTGTTTTTTCAAGGAAATAAAATGTGAAAAAAATATTTCTACATCCCATGGCCTTTCCCAACCATTTACATTTTTCTCTTACAGGTCTAACACTTCCGAAAAACCAATACAACGCCCACCCGGAACAATATATAAAGCTAAATGAACCGTTCACTGGGTACTTATATGTACGAAAATCCCTATTGATTTACCTGTTTTTTCAAGGAAATAAAATGTGATAAAAATATTTCTACATCCCATGGCCTTTCCCAACCATTTAAATTTGTTTCTTACAGGTCTAACACTTCCGAAAAACCAATACAACGCCCACCCGGAACAATATATAAAGCTAAACGAACCGTTCACTGGGCACTTATCCGTACGAAAATCCCTATTGATTTACCTGTTTTTACAAGGAAATAAAATGTGAAAAAAATATTTCTACATCCCATGGCCTTTCCCAACCATTTAAATATTTGTCTTACATGTCTAACACTTCTGAAAAACCAATACAACGCCCACCCAGAACAATATATAAAGCTAAACAAACCGTTCACTGGGTACTTATGTGTACGAAAATCCCTATTGATTTACCAGTTTTTACAAGGAAATAAAATATGAAAAAAATATTTCTACATCCCATGGCCTTTCCCAACCATTTAAATTTTTCTCTTACAGGTCTAACACTTGTGAAAAACCAATAAACGCCCACCCGGGACAATATATAAAGCTAAACGAACCGTTCACTGGGCACTTATCCGTACGAAAATCCCTATTGTTTTACCTGTTTTTACAAGGAAATAAAATGTGAAAAAAATATTTCTACATCCCATGGCCTTTCCCAACCATTTAAATTTTTCTCTTACAGGTCTAACACTTCCGAAAAACCAATACAACACCCACCTGGAACAATATATAAAGCTAAACGAACCGTTCAATGGGCACTTATCCTTACAAAAATCCCTATTGATTTACCTGTTTTTACAAGGAAATAAAATGTGAAAAAAATATTTCTACATCCC